>NW_027175313.1:282500-463905 GCF_028021215.1 Eschrichtius robustus
CTCTTCTCCATTGCTGGACCCCCAAATAATATTCCTTGACGTGCTAAGGGGTATCTAGAGAGTGGGATAGGTTTAATAACTACCCTAACCCTAACGCGTACCCTAACCCTAACCCCTACCCTAACCTTAACACGAACCCTAATCCTAACCCGTACCCTAAACCGAGCCCTACCCTTCAAACTAACCCTAACCCTAACCCTAACCCATACGCTACGCCGTACACGAACCCGTACCCGAACCCATACCCTAAGCCGTACCCTAAACCTAACCCTAACCCTAACCCTAAGCTACCCTTGACTGCTTCTGCCTCCAATAGATTTCCTAAGCACTAGTGTTTTAAGGAACAGGTTAAAAAGAGAATCCTAATGTGATTTCTTGATAATGGGTGTGTTCCTTATCTTCTCCTAGTGTCTAAACTCTTCTCCATGGCTGGACACCCAAATAATATTCCTTGACGTGCTAAGGGGTATCTAGAGAGTGGGATAGGTTTAATAACTACCCTAAACCTAACGTGTACCCTAACCCTAACCCCTACACTAACCCTAACAGTTACCCTAATCCTAACCCGTACCCTAAACCGAGCCCTAACCCTCAAACTAACCCTAACCCTAACCCTAACCCATACCATAAGCCGTACCCGAACCCGTAACCTAACCCGTACCCTAACACTAACCCTAACCCTAACCCTAACCCTAACCCTAAGCTACCCTTGACTGCTTCTGCCTCCAATAGATTTCCTAAGCACTTGTGTTTTAAGGAACAGGTTAAAAAGAGAATCCTAATGTGATTTCTTGATAATGGGTGTGTTCCTTATCTTCTCCTAGTGTCTAAACTCTTCTCCATGGCTGGACCCCCAAATAATATTCCTTGACGTGCTAAGGGGTATCTAGAGAGTGGGATAGGTTTAATAACTACCCTAACCCTAACGCGTACCCTAAACCTAACACGTACCCTAATCCTAACCCGTACCCTAAACCGAGACCTAACCCTGAAATTAACCCTAACCCTAACCCTAACCCATACCCTACGCCGTACCCGAACCCGTACCCTAAGCGGTACCCTAAAGCTAACCATAACCCTAACCCTAACCCTAACCCTAAGCTACCCTTGACTGCTCTTGCCTCCAATAGATTTCCTAAGCACTAGTGTATTAAGGAACAGGTTAAAAAGAGAATCCTATTGTGATTTCAGGATAATGGGTGTGTTCCTTATCTTCTCCTAGTGTCTAAACTCTTCTCCATGGCTGGACCCCTAAATAATATTCCTTGACGTGCTAAGGGGTATCTAGAGAGTGGGATAGGTTTAATAACTACCCTAACCCTAACGCGTACCCTAACCCTAACCTCTACCCTAACCCTAAAACGTACACTAATCCTAACCCGTACCCTAAACCGAGCCCTAACCCTCAAACAAACCCTACCCCTAAACCTAACCCATACCCTACGCCGTACCCGAACCCGTACCCGAACCCATACCCTAAGAAGTACCCTAACCCTAACCCTAACCCTAAGCTACCCTTGACTGCTTCTGCCTCCAATAGATTTCCTAAGCACTAGTGTATTAAGGAACAGGTTAAAAAGAGAATCCTAATGTGATTTCAGAATAATGGGTGTGTTCCTTATCTTCTCCTAGTGTCTAAACTCTTCTCCATGGCTGGACCCCCAAATAATATTCCTTGACGTGCTAAGGGGTATCTAGAGAGTGGGATAGGTTTAATAACTACCCTAACCCTAACGCGTACCCTAACCCTAACCCCTACCCTAACCCTAACACGAACCCTAATCCGAACACGTACCCTAAACTGAGCCCTAACCTTCAAACTAACCCTAACCCTAACCCTTACCCATACCCTACGCCGTACACGAACCCGTACCCGAACCCGTACCCTAAGCCGTACCCTAACCCTAACCCTAACCCTAACACTAACCCTAAGCTACCCTTGACTGCTTCTGCCTCCAATAGATTTCCTAAGCACTAGTGTTTTTAGGAACAGGTTAAAAAGAGAATCCTAATGTGATGTCCCAGGAAAGAGAAAAATGGATAAAGAAGTTGTGGTCCTTATGTACAATGGAATATCACTCAGACACGAAATCAATGTCATAAGGCTAGGAGAAGCAAGATGAGTGGATTTAGGTACGAAGATTCCAAGTGAAATAAGTCACACAGAAAAAGACACTTATCATAAGGTATCACTTATAGAGGGAATGTAAAAACCGCTACACTTGAACTGAATTACAAAACAGAACAGAGTCACACGTTTAGAAAACACACTATGGCTGCTTAACGGGAAAGGTGAGGTGGGGTGATGCATAAAACAAGGGTTTCAAATTCGCTCAGATACCGTTCCATACACCCAATATGTAATAGACAAGACCTACTCCTTGCTCAGTGAACTGGACACAACACCCCCTATTCACCGCACAAGAATATACGTGACTAGTAAGAATCTTAAAACCTATGTATTGATACGTGTCTGGAAGTGAGTCAAGTGGGTGTAAAGCCGCATAAACACAGCCGTGAAAAGCAGCTAAACCCCATTATAAAAATAAATTACTTTTAAAAACCCGTAAAACAAAGACAGTGAAAGAGAGAGAAATTCTTACAAAATTCGTTCAGGGGCTGTGATGCAACCTGGATTGACCATATCTAGACCCACAGCTGGATGAGACATAAGGGTGGATACTCTTGGGGCTGAGAGGTTTGGTGAGGTTGGGTGAGCAAACGCAGACCCTTTAAAGTAATACTGCGTGGTACCCATCCCATGGTTCCCAAATCTCCAGGTTCAAGGGCATCTTCCTACATCGAAAACATGCATGAGAAACCCAGAAGATGGTACACCGTGTGATTTTGAAAGGTTTCTAAAATGCACCACATTTCTCATCTCCTTGTGCTGGGTGTTCGCCTTTCCAGCTACTTTACTAGCAATCTCCCTACTTGGAGAATCAGCACCTTTAAGCTCCTGTTCCCTACAGGTTGCAATTTGTCCTGAGGATGAACGGGAAGAGGGGCAACCAATGAGAGACTAGATCTAGGTGTTGGGACAGGCACAGGTCACTCTATTTTCCCATCAGGAAGAAGAATTAAACACAGGTTCAGCCTGCCGCCGGGAACCAGAATAGGGCCTGAGGCAATCCCGTGCTTTTGCGGCCAGCTACCAAAAAAGACAGTTGAAAAATGGAGCTCAGGGGCACTGCAATTCACAAACCTGCTGAGTTATAAATGATAACTCTCGTCCACAAATATATTGAGGGAAGGCAACGAAGATGATTTGAAAGCAAGGCAGAATTGCAGGAAACAGGTTTCAGGAGGTAGATTCGAATCGCCTTTAAAGCACATGAAAGATGGCAAAACGTCGACAATGATGACCTTGGCCAAAAAGGGCGTATGCGTTGTTTCCTGAATATATTCAGGAAAAAACGCATACGCCCTTTTTGGCCAACCAAGCAACCTGGAAAGGCAAATCAGCGCTACCAAGAATTCTCGCTTCCCATCGGTCAAAAGGGCCATGCTGCAAAAATTTTCAAAACCAGAAATGCAGGACAGGCCATGGAGAAATGGCAGCCTTGCTACGCTGATGGGAGGGATGTAAATTGCCAACAGCCACTCTGGAGAAGTGTACGGTGTGTCCTGAAACATCGAAAAAACACAGCTTAGTGAGCATAGGGCACGTCCACTCATGGGCGTATAAATTGGGAAAACTAAAAATCAGCAAGACACAGGCAACCCAAAGTTTAGGGCTGCTCTGTTGACAAGAACCTCCACTTCATGACACCTTAAATATCCCAGGAAAGAGAAAAATGGATAAAGAAGTTGTGGTCCTTATGTACAATGGAATATCACTCAGACATGAAATCAATGTCATAAGGCTAAAAGAAGCAAGATGAGTGGATTTAGGTACGACAATTCTAAGTGAAATAAGTCACACAGAAAAAGACACTTATCATAAGCTATCACTTATAGAGGGAATGTAAAAACCGCTACACTTGAACTGAATTACAAAACAGAACAGAGTCACACGTTTAGAAAACACACTATGGCTGCTTAACGGGAAAGGTGAGGTGGGGTGATGCATAAAACAAGGGTTTCAAATTCGCTCAGATACCGTTCCATACACCCATTATGTAATAGACAAGACCTACTCCTTGCTCAGTGAACTGGACACAACACCCCCTATTCACCGCACAAGAATATACGTGACTAGTAAGAATCTTAAAACCTATGTATTGATACGTGTCTGGAAGTGAGTCAAGTGGGTGTAAAGCCGCATAAACACAGCCGTGAAAAGCAGCTAAACCCCATTATAAAAATAAATTACTTTTAAAAACCCGTAAAACAAAGACAGTGAAAGAGAGAGAAATTCTTACAAAATTCGTTCAGGGGCTGTGATGCAACCTGGATTGACCATATCTAGACCCACAGCTGGATGAGACATAAGGGTGGATACTCTTGGGGCTGAGAGGTTTGGTGAGGTTGGGTGAGCAAACGCAGACCCTTTAAAGTAATACTGCGTGGTACCCATCCCATGGTTCCCAAATCTCCAGGTTCAAGGGCATCTTCCTACATCGAAAACATGCATGAGAAACCCAGAAGATGGTACACCGTGTGATTTTGAAAGGTTTCTAAAATGCACCACATTTCTCATCTCCTTGTGCTGGGTGTTCGCCTTTCCAGCTACTTTACTAGCAATCTCCCTACTTGGAGAATCAGCACCTTTAAGCTCCTGTTCCCTACAGGTTGCAATTTGTCCTGAGGATGAACGGGAAGAGGGGCAACCAATGAGAGACTAGATCTAGGTGTTGGGACAGGCACAGGTCACTCTATTTTCCCATCAGGAAGAAGAATTAAACACAGGTTCAGCCTGCCGCCGGGAACCAGAATAGGGCCTGAGGCAATCCCGTGCTTTTGCGGCCAGCTACCAAAAAAGACAGTTGAAAAATGGAGCTCAGGGGCACTGCAATTCACAAACCTGCTGAGTTATAAATGATAACTCTCGTCCACAAATATATTGAGGGAAGGCAACGAAGATGATTTGAAAGCAAGTCAGAATTGCAGGAAACAGGTTTCAGGAGGTAGATTCGAATCGCCTTTAAAGCACATGAAAGATGGCAAAACGTCGACAATGATGACCTTGGCCAAAAAGGGCGTATGCGTTGTTTCCTGAATATATTCAGGAAAAAACGCATACGCCCTTTTTGGCCAACCAAGCAACCTGGAAAGGCAAATCAGCGCTACCAAGAATTCTCGCTTCCCATCGGTCAAAAGGGCCATGCTGCAAAAATTTTCAAAACCAGAAATGCAGGACAGGCCATGGAGAAATGGCAGCCTTGCTACGCTGATGGGAGGGATGTAAATTGCCAACAGCCACTCTGGAGAAGTGTACGGTGTGTCCTGAAACATCGAAAAAACACAGCTTAGTGAGCATAGGGCACGTCCACTCATGGGCGTATAAATTGGGAAAACTAAAAATCAGCAAGACACAGGCAACCCAAAGTTTAGGGCTGCTCTGTTGACAAGAACCTCCACTTCATGACACCTTAAATATCCCAGGAAAGAGAAAAATGGATAAAGAAGTTGTGGTCCTTATGTACAATGGAATATCACTCAGACATGAAATCAATGTCATAAGGCTAAAAGAAGCAAGATGAGTGGATTTAGGTACGACAATTCTAAGTGAAATAAGTCACACAGAAAAAGACACTTATCATAAGCTATCAATAATAGAGGGAATGTAAAAACCGCTACACTTGAACTGAATTACAAAACAGAACAGAGTCACACGTTTAGAAAACACACTATGGCTGCTTAACGGGAAAGGTGAGGTGGGGTGATGCATAAAACAAGGGTTTCAAATTCGCTCAGATACCGTTCCATACACCCAATATGTAATAGACAAGAGCTACTGCTTGCTCAGTGAACTGGACTCAACACCCGCTATTCACCGCACAAGAATATATCTGACTAGTAAGAATCTTAAAACCTATGTATTGATATCTGTCTGGAAGTGAGTCAAGTGGGTGTAAAGCCGCATAAACACAGCCGTGAAAAGCAGCTAAACCCCATCATAAAAATAAATTACTTTTAAAAACCCGTAAAACAAAGACAGTGAAAGAGAGAGAAATTCTTACAAAATTCGTTCACGGGCTGTGATGCAACCTGGATTGACCATAACTAGACCCACAGCTGGATGAGAGATAAGGGTGGACACACTTGGGGCTGAGAGTTTGGGTGAGGTTGGGTGAGCAAACACAGACCCTTTAAAGTAATACTGCCTGGTACCCATCCCATGGGACCCAAATCTCCAAGTTCAAGGGCATATTCCTACATCGAAAACATGCATGAGAAACCCAGAAGATGGTACACCGTGTGATTTTGAAAGGTTTCTAAAACGCACCTCATTTCTCATCTCCTTGTGTTCGGGTTCGCCATTCCAGCTACTTTACTAGAAATCTCCCTACTTGGAGAATCAGCACCTTTAACCTCCTGTTCCCTACAGGTTGCAATTTGTCCTGAGGATGAACGGGAAGAGGGGCAACCAATGAGAGACTAGATCTAGGTGTTGGGACAGGCACAGGTCACTCTATTTTCCCATCAGGATGAATAATTAACCACAGGCTCAGCCTGCCCTCCGGAACCTAAATAGGGCCTGAGGCAATCCCGTGCTTTTGCGGCCAGCTCCCAAAAAAGACAGTTGAAAAATGGAGCTCAGGGGCACTGCCATTCACAAACCCGCAGAGTTATAAATGATAACTCTCGTCCACAAATATATGGAGGGAAGGCAACGAAGAGGATTTGAAAGCAAGGCAGAATTGCAGGAAACATGTTTCAGGAGGTAGATTCGAATCGCCTTTACAGCACATGAAAAGTGGCAAAACGTCGACAATGATGCCCTTGGCCAAAAAGGGCGTATGCGTTTTTTCCTGAATATATTCAGGAAAAAACGCATACGCCCTTTTTGGCCAACCAAGCAACCTGGAAAGGCAAATCAGCGCTACAAAGAAGTCTCGCTTCCCATCGGTCAAAAGGGCCATGCTGCAAAAAGTGTCAAAACCAGAAATGCAGGACAGGCCATGGAGAAATGGCAGCCTTGCTACGCTGATGGGCGGGATGTAAATTGCCAACAGCCACTCTGGAGAAGTGTACGGTGTGTCCTGAAACATCTAAAACACACAGCTTAGGGAGCATAGGGCACGTCCACTCATGGGCGTATAAATTGGGAAAACTAAAAATCAGCAAGACACAGGCACCCCAATGTTTAGGGCTGCTATGTTGACAAGAATCTCCACTTCATGACACCTTAAATATCCCAGGAAGGAGAAAAATGGATAAAGAAGTTGTGGTCCTTATGTACA
The DNA here is from genome assembly GCF_028021215.1 of Eschrichtius robustus. NCBI lineage: Eukaryota > Metazoa > Chordata > Mammalia > Artiodactyla > Eschrichtiidae > Eschrichtius > Eschrichtius robustus. The sequence goes on from NW_027175313.1 coordinate 289,850, forward strand.
AAGGAATATCACTCAGACATGAAATCAATGTCATAAGGCTAGTAGAAGCAAGATGAGTGGATTTAGGTATGACGATTCTAAGTGAAATAAGTTACACAGAAAAAGACACTTATCATAAGCTATCACTTATAGAGGGAATGTAAAAACCGCAACACTTGAACTGAATTACAAAACAGAACAGAGTCACACGTTTAGAAAACACACTATGGCTGCTTAACGGGAAAGGTGAGGTGGGGTGATGCATAAAACAAGGGTTTCAAATTCGCTCAGATACCGTTCCATACACCCAATATGTAATAGAAAAGAACTACACCTTGCTCAGTGAACTGGACTCAACACCCCCTATTCACCGCACAAGAATATATCTGACTAGTAAGAATCGTAAAACCTATGTATTGGTATCTCTCTGGAAGTGAGCCAAGTGGGTGTAAAGCCGCGTAAACACAGCCGTGAAAAGCAGCTAAACCCCATTATAAAAATAAATTACTTTTAAAAACCCATAAAACAAAGACAGTGAAAGAGAGAGAAATTCTTACAAAATTCGTTCAGGGGCTGTGATGCAACCTGGATTGAACATATCTCGACCCAAACCTGGATGAGACATAAGGGTGGACACTCTTGGGGCTGAGAGGTTGGGTGAGGTAGGGTGAGCAAACTCAGACCCTTTAAAGTAATACTGAGTGGTACCCATCCCATGGGTCCCAAATCTCCAGGTTCAAGGTCATCTTGCTACATCGAAAACATGCATGAGAAACCCAGAAGATGGTACACCGTGTGATTTTGAAAGGTTTCTAAAACGCACCCCATTTCTCATCTCCTTGTGCTAGGGTTCGCCTTTCCAGCTACTTTACTAGCAATCTCCCTACTTGGAGAATCAGCACCTTTAACCTCCTGTTCCCTACAGGTTGCAATTTGTCCTGAGGATGAACGGGAAGAGGGGCAACCAATGAGAGACTAGATCTAGGTGTTGGGACAGGCACAGGTCACTCTATTTTCCCATCAGGAAGAAGAATTAACCACAGGCTCAGCCTGCTGCCAGGAACCAGAATAGGGCCGGAGGCAATCCCTCGCTTTTGCGGCCAGCTCCCAAAAAAGCGAGTTGAAAAATGGAGCTCAGGGACACTGCAATTCACAAACCCGCAGAGTTATAAATGATAACTGTCATCCACAGATATATTGACGGAAGCAACGAAGAGGATTTGAAAGCAAGGCAGAATTGCAGGAAACAGATTTCAGGAGGTAGATTCGAATCGCCTTTAAAGCACATGAAAAGCGGCAAAACGTCGACAATTATGCCCTTGGCCAAAAAGGGCGTATGCGTTTTTTCCTGAATATATTCAGGAAAAAACGCATACGCCCTTTTTGGCCAACCAAGCAACCTGGAAAGGCAAATCAGCGCTACCAAGAATTCTCGCTTCCCATCGGTCAAAAGGGCCATGCTGCAAAAATTTTCAAAACCAGAAATGCAGGACAGGCCATGGAGAAATGGCAGCCTTGCTACGCTGATGGGAGGGATGTAAATTGCCAACAGCCACTCTGGAGAAGTGTACGGTGTGTCCTGAAACATCGAAAAAACACAGCTTAGTGAGCATAGGGCACGTCCACTCATGGGCGTATAAATTGGGAAAACTAAAAATCAGCAAGACACAGGCAACCCAAAGTTTAGGGCTGCTCTGTTGACAAGAACCTCCACTTCATGACACCTTAAATATCCCAGGAAAGAGAAAAATGGATAAAGAAGTTGTGGTCCTTATGTACAATGGAATATCACTCAGACATGAAATCAATGTCATAAGGCTAAAAGAAGCAAGATGAGTGGATTTAGGTACGACAATTCTAAGTGAAATAAGTCACACAGAAAAAGACACTTATCATAAGCTATCAATAATAGAGGGAATGTAAAAACCGCTACACTTGAACTGAATTACAAAACAGAACAGAGTCACACGTTTAGAAAACACACTATGGCTGCTTAACGGGAAAGGTGAGGTGGGGTGATGCATAAAACAAGGGTTTCAAATTCGCTCAGATACCGTTCCATACACCCAATATGTAATAGACAAGAGCTACTGCTTGCTCAGTGAACTGGACTCAACACCCGCTATTCACCGCACAAGAATATATCTGACTAGTAAGAATCTTAAAACCTATGTATTGATATCTGTCTGGAAGTGAGTCAAGTGGGTGTAAAGCCGCATAAACACAGCCGTGAAAAGCAGCTAAACCCCATCATAAAAATAAATTACTTTTAAAAACCCGTAAAACAAAGACAGTGAAAGAGAGAGAAATTCTTACAAAATTCGTTCACGGGCTGTGATGCAACCTGGATTGACCATAACTAGACCCACAGCTGGATGAGAGATAAGGGTGGACACACTTGGGGCTGAGAGTTTGGGTGAGGTTGGGTGAGCAAACACAGACCCTTTAAAGTAATACTGCCTGGTACCCATCCCATGGGACCCAAATCTCCAAGTTCAAGGGCATATTCCTACATCGAAAACATGCATGAGAAACCCAGAAGATGGTACACCGTGTGATTTTGAAAGGTTTCTAAAACGCACCTCATTTCTCATCTCCTTGTGTTCGGGTTCGCCATTCCAGCTACTTTACTAGAAATCTCCCTACTTGGAGAATCAGCACCTTTAACCTCCTGTTCCCTACAGGTTGCAATTTGTCCTGAGGATGAACGGGAAGAGGGGCAACCAATGAGAGACTAGATCTAGGTGTTGGGACAGGCACAGGTCACTCTATTTTCCCATCAGGATGAATAATTAACCACAGGCTCAGCCTGCCCTCCGGAACCTAAATAGGGCCTGAGGCAATCCCGTGCTTTTGCGGCCAGCTCCCAAAAAAGACAGTTGAAAAATGGAGCTCAGGGGCACTGCCATTCACAAACCCGCAGAGTTATAAATGATAACTCTCGTCCACAAATATATGGAGGGAAGGCAACGAAGAGGATTTGAAAGCAAGGCAGAATTGCAGGAAACATGTTTCAGGAGGTAGATTCGAATCGCCTTTACAGCACATGAAAAGTGGCAAAACGTCGACAATGATGCCCTTGGCCAAAAAGGGCGTATGCGTTTTTTCCTGAATATATTCAGGAAAAAACGCATACGCCCTTTTTGGCCAACCAAGCAACCTGGAAAGGCAAATCAGCGCTACAAAGAAGTCTCGCTTCCCATCGGTCAAAAGGGCCATGCTGCAAAAAGTGTCAAAACCAGAAATGCAGGACAGGCCATGGAGAAATGGCAGCCTTGCTACGCTGATGGGCGGGATGTAAATTGCCAACAGCCACTCTGGAGAAGTGTACGGTGTGTCCTGAAACATCTAAAACACACAGCTTAGGGAGCATAGGGCACGTCCACTCATGGGCGTATAAATTGGGAAAACTAAAAATCAGCAAGACACAGGCACCCCAATGTTTAGGGCTGCTATGTTGACAAGAATCTCCACTTCATGACACCTTAAATATCCCAGGAAGGAGAAAAATGGATAAAGAAGTTGTGGTCCTTATGTACAAAGGAATATCACTCAGACATGAAATCAATGTCATAAGGCTAGTAGAAGCAAGATGAGTGGATTTAGGTATGACGATTCTAAGTGAAATAAGTTACACAGAAAAAGACACTTATCATAAGCTATCACTTATAGAGGGAATGTAAAAACCGCAACACTTGAACTGAATTACAAAACAGAACAGAGTCACACGTTTAGAAAACACACTATGGCTGCTTAACGGGAAAGGTGAGGTGGGGTGATGCATAAAACAAGGGTTTCAAATTCGCTCAGATACCGTTCCATACACCCAATATGTAATAGAAAAGAACTACACCTTGCTCAGTGAACTGGACTCAACACCCCCTATTCACCGCACAAGAATATATCTGACTAGTAAGAATCGTAAAACCTATGTATTGGTATCTCTCTGGAAGTGAGCCAAGTGGGTGTAAAGCCGCGTAAACACAGCCGTGAAAAGCAGCTAAACCCCATTATAAAAATAAATTACTTTTAAAAACCCATAAAACAAAGACAGTGAAAGAGAGAGAAATTCTTACAAAATTCGTTCAGGGGCTGTGATGCAACCTGGATTGAACATATCTCGACCCAAACCTGGATGAGACATAAGGGTGGACACTCTTGGGGCTGAGAGGTTGGGTGAGGTAGGGTGAGCAAACTCAGACCCTTTAAAGTAATACTGAGTGGTACCCATCCCATGGGTCCCAAATCTCCAGGTTCAAGGTCATCTTGCTACATCGAAAACATGCATGAGAAACCCAGAAGATGGTACACCGTGTGATTTTGAAAGGTTTCTAAAACGCACCCCATTTCTCATCTCCTTGTGCTAGGGTTCGCCTTTCCAGCTACTTTACTAGCAATCTCCCTACTTGGAGAATCAGCACCTTTAACCTCCTGTTCCCTACAGGTTGCAATTTGTCCTGAGGATGAACGGGAAGAGGGGCAACCAATGAGAGACTAGATCTAGGTGTTGGGACAGGCACAGGTCACTCTATTTTCCCATCAGGAAGAAGAATTAACCACAGGCTCAGCCTGCTGCCAGGAACCAGAATAGGGCCGGAGGCAATCCCTCGCTTTTGCGGCCAGCTCCCAAAAAAGCGAGTTGAAAAATGGAGCTCAGGGACACTGCAATTCACAAACCCGCAGAGTTATAAATGATAACTGTCATCCACAGATATATTGACGGAAGGCAACGAAGAGGATTTGAAAGCAAGGCAGAATTGCAGGAAACAGATTTCAGGAGGTAGATTCGAATCGCCTTTAAAGCACATGAAAAGCGGCAAAACGTCGACAATGATGCCCTTGGCCAAAAAGGGCGTATGCGTTTTTTCCTGAATATATTCAGGAAAAAACGCATACGCACTTTTTGGCCAACCAAGCAACCTGGAAAGGCAAATCAGCGCTACAAAGAAGTTTCGCTTCCCATTGGTCAAAAGGGACATGCTGCAAAAAGTGTCAAAACCAGAAATGCAGGACAGGCCATGGAGAAATGGCAGCCTTGCTACGCTGAAGGGCGGGATGTAAATTGCCAACAGCCACTCTGGAGAAGTGTACTGTGTGTCCTGAAACATCGAAAAAACACAGCTTAGGGAGCATAGGGCACGTCCACTCATGGGTGTATAAATTGGGAAAACTAAAAATCAGCAAGACACAGGCACCCCAAAGTTTAGGGCTGCTCTGTTGACAAGAACCTCCACTTCATGACACCTTAAATATCCCAGGAAAGAGAAAAATGGATAAAGAAGTTGTGGTCCTTATGTACAATGGAATATCACTCAGACATGAAATCAATGTCATAAGGCTAGTGAAGCAAGATGAGTGGACTTAGGTATGACGATTCTAAGTGAAATAAGTTACACAGAAAAAGACCCTTATCATAAGCTATCACTTATAGAGGGAATGTAAAAACCGCTACACTTGAACTGAATTACAAAACAGAACAGAGCCACACGTTTAGAAAACACACTATAGCTGCTTAACGGGAAAGGTGAGGTGGGGTGATGCATAAAACAAGGGTTTCAAATTCGCTCAGATAACGTTCCATACACCCAATATGTAATAGACATGACCTACTTCTTGCTCAGTGAACTGGACTCAACACCCCCTATTCACCGCACAAGAATATATGTGACTAGTAAGAATCTTAAAACCTATGTATTGATATCTGTCTGGAAGTGAGTCAAGTGGGTGTAAAGCCGCATAAACACAGCCGTGAAAAGCAGCTAAACCCCATTATAAAAATAAATTACTTTTAAAAACCCGTAAAACAAAGACAGTGAAAGAGAGAGAAATTCTTACAAAATTCGTTCAGAGGCTGTGATGCAACCTGGATTGACCATATCTAGACCCACAGCTGGATGAGACATAAGGGTGGACACTCTTGGGTCTTAGAGGTTGGGTGAGGTTGGGTGAGCAAACGCAGACCCTTTAAAGAAATACTGTGTGGTACCCATCCCATGGGTCCCAAATTTCCAGGTTCAAGGGCATCTTCCTACATCGAAAACATGCATGAGAAACCCAGAAGATGGTACACCGTGTGATTTTGAAAGGTTTCTAAAACGCACCTCATTTCTCATCTCCTTGTGCTCGGGTTCGCCTTTCCAGCTACTTTACTAGCAATCTCCCTACTTGGAGAATCAGCACCTTTAAGCTCCTGTTCCCTACAGGTTGCAATTTGTCCTGAGGATGAACGGGAAGAGGGGCAACCAATGAGAGACTAGATCTAGGTGTTGGGACAGGCACAGGTCACTCTATTTTCCCATCAGGAAGAAGAATTAAACACAGGCTCAGCCTGCCGCAGGGAACCAGAATAGGGCCTGAGGCAATCCCGTGCTTTTGCGGACAGCTCCCAAAAAAGACAGTTGAAAAATGGAGCTCAGGGGCACTGCAATTTACAAACCTGCTGAGTTATAAATGATAACTCTCGTCCACAAATATATTGAGGGAAGGCAACGAAGAGGATTTGAAAGCAAGGCAGAATTGCAGGAAACAGGTTTCAGGAGGTAGATTCGAATCGCATTTAAAGCACATGAAAAGTGGCAAAACGTCGACAGTGATGCCCTTGGCCAAAAAGGGCGTATGCGTTTTTTCCTGAATATATTCAGGAAACAACGCATACGCCCTTTTTGGCCAACCAAGCAACCTGGAAAGGCAAATCAGCGCTACAAAGAAGTCTCGCTTCCCATCGGTCAATAGGGCCATGCTGCAAAAAGTGTCAAAACGAGAAATGCAGGGCAGGCCATGGAGAAATGGCAGCCTTGCTACGCTGATGGGCGGGATGTAAATTGCCAACAGCCACTCTGGAGAAGTGTACGGTGTGTCCTGAAACATCGAAAAAACACAGCTTAGGGAGCATAGGGCACGTCCACTCATGGGCGTATAAATTGGGAAAACTAAAAATCAGCAAGACACAGGCACCCCAATGTTTAGGGCTGCTATGTTGACAAGAACCTCCACTTCATGACACCTTAAATATCCCAGGAAAGAGAAAAATGGATAAAGAAGTTGTGGTCCTTATGTACAAAGGAATATCACTCAGACATGAAATCAATGTCATAAGGCTAGTAGAAGCAAGATGAGTGGATTTAGGTATGACGATTCTAAGTGAAATAAGTCACACAGAAAAAGACACTTATCATAAGCTATCACTTATAGAGGGAATGTAAAAACCGCTACACTTGAACTGAATTACAAAACAGAACAGAGTCACACGTTTAGAAAACACACTATGGCTGCTTAACGGGAAAGGTGAGGTGGGGTGATGCATAAAACAAGGGTTTCAAATTCGCTCAGATACCGTTCCATAAACCCAATATGTAGTAGACAAGACCTACTCCTTGCTCAGTGAACTGGACTCAACACCCCCTATTCACCGCACAAAAATATATCTGACTAGTAAGAATCGTAAAACCTATGTATTGATATCTCTCTGGAAGTGAGCCAAGTGGGTGTAAAGCCGCATAAACACAGCCGTGAAAAGCAGCTAAACCCCATTATAAAAATAAATTACTTTTAAAAACCCGTAAAACAAAGACAGTGAAAGAGAGAGAAATTCTTACAAAATTCGTTCAGGGGCTGTGATGCAACCTGGATTGACCATATCTAGACCCACACCTGGATGAGACATAAGGGTGGACACTCATGGGGCTGAGAGTTTGGGTGAGGTTGGGTGAGCAAACTCAGACCCTTTAAAGTAATACTGCGTGGTACCCATCCCATGGGTCCCAAATCTCCAGGTTCAAGGGCATCTTCCTACATCGAAAACATGCATGAGAAACCCAGAAGATGGTACACTGTGTGATTTTGAAAGGTTTCTAAAACGCACCCCATTTCTCATCTCCTTCTGCTAGGGTTCGCCTTTCCAGCTTCTTTACTAGCAATCTCCCTACTTGGAGATTCAGCACCTTTAAGCTCCTGTTCCCTACAGGTTGCAATTTGTCCAGAGGATGAACGGGAAGAGGGGCAACCAATGAGAGACTAGATCTAGGTTTTGGGACAGGCACAGGTCACTCTATTTTCCCATCAGGAAGAAGAATTAACCACAGGCTCAGCCTGCCCCCGGGAACCAGAATGGGGCCTGAGGCAATCCCGTGCTTTTGCGGCCAGCTCCCAAAAAAGACAGTTGAAAAATGGAGCTCAGGGTCACTGCAATTCACAAACCTGCTGAGTTATAAATGATAACTCTCGTCCACAAATATATGGAGGGTAGGCAACGAAGAGGATTTGAAAGCAAGGCAGAATTGCAGGAAACAGGTTTCAGGAGGTAGATTCGAATCGCCTTTAAAGCACATGAAAAGTGGCAAAACGTCGACAGTGATGCCCTTGGTCAAAAAGGGCGTATGCGTTTTTTCCTGAATATATTCAGGAAAAAACGCATACGCCCTTTTTGGCCAACCAAGCAACCTGGAAAGGCAAATCAGCACTACAAAGAAGTCTCGCTTCCCATCGGTCAAAAGGGCCATGCTGCAAAAAGTGTCAAAACCAGAAATGCAGGACAGGCCATGGAGAAATGGCAGCCTTGCTACGCTGATGGGCGGGATGTAATTTGCCAACAGCCACTCTGGAGAAGTGTACGGTGTGTCCTGAAACATCGAAAAAACTGCTTAGGGAGCATAGGGCACGTGCACTCATGGGCGTATAAATTGGGAAAACTAAAAATCAGCAAGACACAGGCACCCCAATGTTTAGGGCTGCTATGTTGACAAGAACCTCCAGTTCATGACACCTTAAATATCCCAGGAAAGAGAAAAATGGATAAAGAAGTTGTGGTCCTTATGTACAAAGGAATATCACTCAGACATGAAATCAATGTCATAAGGCTAGTAGAAGCAAGATGAGTGGATTTAGGTATGACGATTCTAAGTGAAATAAGTCACACAGAAAAAGACACTTATCATAAGCTATCACTTATAGAGGGAATGTAAAAACCGCAACACTAGAACTGAATTACAAAAGAGAACAGAGTCACACGTTTAGAAAACACACTATGGCTGCTTAACGGGAAAGGTGAGGTGGGGTGATGCATAAAACAAGGGTTTCAAATTCGCTCAGATACCGTACCATACACCCAATATGTAATAGACAAGGCCTACTCCTTGCTCAGTGAACTGGACTCAACACCCCCTATTCACCGCAAAAAATATATCTGACTAGTAAGAATCGTAAAACCTATGTATTGATATCTCTCTGGAAGTGAGCCAAGTGGGTGTAAAGCCGCATAAACACAGCCGTGAAAAGCAGCTAAACCCCATTATAAAAATAAATTACTTTTAAAAACCCGTAAAACAAAGACAGTGAAAGAGAGAGAAATTCTTACAAAATTCGTTCAGGGGCTGTGATGCAACCTGGATTGACCATATCTCGACCCAAACCTGGATGAGACATAGGGGTGGACACTCTTGGGGCTGAGAGGTTGGGTGAGGTTGGGTGAGCAAACTCAGACCCTTTAAAGTAATACTGCGTGGTACCCATCCCATGGGTCCCAAATCTCCAGGTTCAAGGGCATCTTGCTACATCGAAAACATGCATGAGAAACCCAGAAGATGGTACACCGTGTGATTTTGAAAGGTTTCTAAAACGCACCCCATTTCTCATCTCCTTGTGCTAGGGTTCGCCTTTCCAGCTACTTTACTAGCAATATCCCTACTTGGAGAATCAGCACCTTTAAGCTCCTGATCCCTACAGGTTGCAATTTGTCCTGAGGATGAACGGGAAGAGGGGCAACCAATGAGAGACTAGATCTAGGTGTTGGGACAGGCACAGGTCACTCTATTTTCCCATCAGGAAGAAGAATTAATCACAGGCTCAGCCTGCCGCCCAGAAGCACAATAGGGCCTGAGGCAATCCCTCGCTTTTGCGGCCAGCTCCCAAAAAAGCGAGTTGAAAAATGGAGCTCAGGGACACTGCAATTCACAAACCTGCTGAGTTATAAAAGATAACTCTCGTCCAAAAATATATTGAGGGAAGGCAACGAAGAGGATTTGAAAGCAAGGCAGAATTGCAGGAAACAGATTTCAGGAGGTAGATACGAATCGCCTTTAAAGCACATGAAAAGCGGCAAAACGTCGACAATGATGCCCTTGGCCAAAAAGGGCGTATGCGTTTTTTCCTGAATATATTCAGGAAAAAACGCATACGCCCTTTTTGGCCAACCAAGCAACCTGGAAAGGCAAATCAGCGCTACAAAGAAGTCTCGCTTCCCATCGGTCAAAAGGGCCATGCTGCAAAAATGTCAAAACCGGAAATGCAGGACAGGCCATGGAGAAATGGCAGCCTTGTTACGCTGATGGGAGGGATGTACATTGCCAACAGCCACACTGGAGAAGTGTACGGTGTGTCCTGAAACATCGAAAAAACACAGCTTAGGGAGCATAGGGCACGTCCTCTCATGGTCGTATAAATTGGGAAAACTAAAAATCAGCAAGACACAGGCACCCCAATGATTAGGGCTGCTCTGTTGACAAGAACCTCCACTTCATGACACCTTAAATATACCAGGAAAGAAAAAAATTGATAAAGAATTTTGGTCCTTATGTACAATGGAATATCACTCAGACATGAAATAAATGTCATAAGGCTAGTAGAAGCAAGATGAGTGGATTTAGGAACGACGATTCTAAGTGAAATAAGTCACACAGAAAAAGACACTTATCATAAGCTATCACTTATAGAGGGAATGTAAAAACCGCTACACTTGAACTGAATTACAAAGGGAACAGAGTCACACGTTTAGAAAACACACTATGGCTGCTTAACGGGAAAGGTGAGGTGGGGTGATGCATAAAACAAGGGTTTCAAATTCGCTCAGATACCGTTCCATACACCCAATATGTAATAGACAAGACCTACTCCTTGCTCAGTGAACTGGACTCAACACCTCCTATTCACCACACAAGAATATATGTGACTAGTAAGAATCTTAAAACCTATGTATTGATATCTCTCTGGAAGTGAGTCAAGTGGGTGTAAAGCCGCATAAACACAGCCGTGAAAAACAGCTAAACCCCATTATAAAAATAAATTACTTTTAAAAACCCGTAAAACAAAGACTGTGAAAGAGAGAGAAATTCTTCCAAAATTCTTTCTGGGGCTGGGATGCAACCTGGATTGACCATATCTAGACATACAGCTGGATGAGATATAAGGGTGGACACTCTTGGGGCTGAGAGGTTGGGTGAGGTTGGGTGAGCAAACGCAGACCCTTTAAAGTAACACTGCCTGGTACGCATCCCATGGGTCCCACATCTCCAGGTTCAAGGGCATCTTCCTACATCGAAAACATACATGAGAAACCCAGAAGATGGCACACCATGTGATTTTGAAAGGTTTCTAAAACGCACCTCATTTCTCATCTCCTTGTGCTCGGGTTCGCCATTCCAGGTACTTTACTAGCCATCTCCCTACTTGGAGAATCAGCACCTTTATCCTCCTGTTCCGTACAGGTTGCAATTTGTCCTGAGGATGAATGGGAAGAGGGGCAACCAATGAGAGACTAGATCTAGGTGTTGGGACAGGCACAGGTCACTGTATTTTCCCATCAGGAAGAAGAATTAACCACAGGCTCAGCCTGCCGCCCAGAAGCAGAATAGGGCCTGAGGCAATCCCGCGCTCTAATGGCCAGCTCCCAAAAAAGCGAGTTGAAAAATGGAGCCCAGGGACACTGCCATTTACAAACCCGCAGAGTTATAAATGATAACTCTCGTCCACAAATATATTGAGGGAAGGCAACGAAGAGGATTTGAAAGCAAGGCAGAATTGCAGGAAACAGGTTTCAGGAGGTAGATTCGAATCGCCTTTAAAGCACATGAAAAGTCACAAAACGTCGACAATGATGCCCTTGGCCAAAAAGGGCGTATGCGTTTTTTCCTGAATATAATCAGGAAAAAACGCATACGCCCTTTTTGGCCAACCAAGCAACCTGGAAAGGCAAATCAGCGCTACAAAGAAGACTCGCTTCCCATCGGTCAAAAGGGCCATGCTGCAAAAAGTGTCAAAACCAGAAATGCAGGACAGGCCATGGAGAAATGGCATCCTTGCTACACTGATGGGCGGGATGTAAATTGCCAACAGCCACTCTGGAGAAGTGTACGGTGTGTCCTGAAATATCGAAAAAACACAACTTAGGGAGCATAGGGCACGTCCACTCATGGGCGTATAAATTGGGAAAACTAAAAATCAGCAAGACACAGGCACCCCAAAGTTTAGGGCTGCTCTGTTGACAAGAACCTCCACTTCATGACACCTTAAATATCCCAGGAAAGAGAAAAATGGATAAAGAAGTTGTGGTCCTTATGTACAATGGAATATCACTCAGACATGAAATCAATGTCATAAGGCTAGTAGAAGCAAGATGAGTGGATTTAGGTACGATGATTCTAAGTGAAATAAGTCACACAGAAAAAGACACTTATCATAAGCTATCACTTATAGAGGAAATGTAAAAACCGCTACACTTGAACTGAATTACAGAACAGAACATAGTCACACGTTTAGAAAACACACTATGGCTGCTTAACGGGAAAGGTGAGGTGGGGTGATGCATAAAACAAGGGTTTCAAATTGGCTCAGATACCGTTCCATACACCCAATATGTAATAGAAAAGACCGACTCCTTGCTCAGTGAACTGGACTCAACACCCCCTATTCACCACACAAGAATATATATGACTACTAAGAATCTTAAAACCTATGTATTGATATCTCTCTGGAAGTGAGTCAAGTGGGTGTAAAGCCGCATAAACACAGCCGTGAAAAGCAGCTAAACCCCATTATAAAAATAAATTACTTTTAAAAACCCGTAAAACAAAGACAGTGAAAGAGAGAGAAATTCGTACAAAATTCGTTCAGGGGCTGTGATGCAACCTGGATTGACCATATCTAGACGCACAGCTGGATGAGACATAAGGGTGGACACACTTGGGGCTGAGAGGTTGGGTGAGGTTGGGTGAGCAAACACAGACCCTTTAAAGTAATACTGCCTGGTACACTTCCCATGGGTCCCAAATCTCCAGGTTGAAGGGCATATTCCTATATCGAAAACATGCATGAGAAACCCAGAAGGTGGTACACTGTGTGATTTTGAAAGGTTTCTAAAACGCACCTCATTTCTCATTTCCTTGTGTTCGGGTTCGCCATTCCAGCTACTTTACTAGAAATCTCAGTACTTGGAGAATCAGCACCTTTAACCTCCTGTTCCGTACAGGTTGCAATTTGTCCTGAGGATGAAAGGGAAGAGGGGCAACCAATGAGAGACTAGATCTAGGTGTTGGGACAGGCACAGGTCACTCTATTTTCCCATCAGGAAGAAGAATTAACCACAGGCTCAGCCTGCCCCCCGGAACCTGAATAGGGTCTGAGGCAATCCCGTGCTTTTGCGGACAGCTCCCAAAAAAGACAGTTGAAAAATGGAACTCAGGGGCACTGCCATTCTCAAACCCGCAGAGTTATAAATGATAACTCTCTTCCACAAATATATTGAGGGAAGGCAACGAAGAGGATTTGAAAGCAAGGCAGAATTGCAGGAAACATGTTTCAGGAGGTAGATTCGAATCGCCTTAAAACATATGTAAAGTGGTAAAACTTCGACAATGATGCCCTTGGCCAAAAAGGGCGTATGCGTTTTTTCCTGAATATATTCAGGAAAAAACGCAAACGCCCTTTTTGGCCAACCAAGAAACCTGGAAAGGCAAATCAGCGCTACAAAGAAGTCTCGCTTCCCATCGGTCAAAAGGGCCGTGCTGCAAAAAGTGTCAAAACCAGAAATGCAGGACAGGCCATGGAGAAATGGCAGCCTTGCTACGCTGATGGGTGGGATGTAAATTGCCAACAGCCACTCTGGAGAAGTGTACTGTGTGTCCTGAAACATCGAAAAAACACAGCTTAGGGAGCATAGGGCACGTCCACTCATGGGAGTATAAATTGGGAAAACTAAAAATCAGCAAGACACAGGCACCCCAAAGTTTAGGGCTGCTCTGTTGACAAGAACCTCCACTTCATGACACCTTAAATATCCCAGGAAAGAGAAAAATGGATAAAGAAGTTGTGGTCCTTATGTACAATGGAATATCACTCAGACATGAAATCAATGTCATAAGGCTAGGAGAAGCAAGATGATTGGATTTAGGTACGACGATTCTAAGTGAAATAAGTCACACAGAAAAAGACACTTATCATAAGCTATCACTTATAGAGGGAATGTAAAAACCGCTACACTTGAACTGAATTACAAAACAGAACAGAGTCACACGTTTAGAAAACACACTATGGCTGCTTAACGGGAAAGGTGAGGTGAGATGATGCATAAAACAAGGGTTTCAAATTCGCTCAGATACCGTTCCATACACCCAATATGTAATAGACAAGACCTACTCCTTGCTCAGTGAACTGGACTCAACACCCCCTATTCACCACACAAGAATATATCTGACTAGTAAGAATCTTAAAACCTATGTATTGATATCTCTCTGGAAGTGAGTCAAGTGGGTGTAAAGCCGCATAAACACAGCCGTGAAAAGCAGCTAAACCCCATTATAAAAATAAATTACTTTTAAAAACCCGTAAAACAAAGACAGTGAAAGAGAAATTCTTACAAAATTCGTTCAGGGGGTGTGATGCAACCTGGATTGACCATATCTAGACCCACAGCTGGATGAGACATAAGGGTGGACACACTTGGGGCTGAGAGGTTGGGTGAGGTTGGGTGAGCAAACACAGACCCTTTAAAGTAACACTGCCTGGTACCCATCCCATGGGTCCGAAATCTCCAGGTTCAAGGGCATATTCATACATCGAAAACATGCATGAGAAACCCAGAAGATGGTACACAGTGTGATTTTGAAAGGTTTCTAAAATGCACCTCATTTCTCATTTCCTTGTGTTCGGGTTCGCCATTCCAGCTACTTTACTAGAAATCTCCCTACTTGGAGAATCAGCACCTTTAACCTCCTGTTCCGTACAGTTTGCAATTTGTCCTGAGGATGAAAGGGAAGAGGGGCAACCAATGAGAGACTAGATCTAGGTGTTGGGACAGGCACAGGTCACTCTATTTTCCCATCAGGAAGAAGAATTAACCACAGGCTCAGCCTGCCCCCCGGAACCTGAATAGGGCCTGAGGCAATCCCGTGCTTTTGCGGCCAGCTCCCAAAAAAGACAGTTGAAAAATGGAGCTCAGGGGCACTGCCATTCACAAACCCGCAGAGTTATAAATGATAACTCTCTTCCACAAATATATTGAGGGAAGGCAATGAAGAGGATTTGAAAGCAAGGCAGAATTGCAGGAAACAGATTTCAGGAGGTAGATTCGAATCGCCTTTAAAGCATATGTAAAGTGGCAAAACGTCGACAATGATGCCCTTGGCCAAAAAGGGCGTATGCGTTTTTTCCTGAATATATTCAGGAAAAAACGCATACGCCCTTTTTGGCCAACCAAGCAACCTGGAAAGGCAAATCACCGCTACAAAGAAGTCTCGCTTCCCATCGGTCAAAAGGGCCATGCTGCAAAAATGTCAAAACCGGAAATGCAGGACAGGCCATGGAGAAATGTCAGCCTTGCTACGCTGATAGGCGGGATGTAAATTGCCAACAGCCACTCTGGAGAAGTGTACGGTGTGTCCTGAAACATCGAAAAAACACAGCTTAGGGAGCATAGGGCACGTCCACTCATGGGCGTATAAATTGGGAAAACTAAAAATCAGCAAGACACAGGCACCCCAAAGTTTAGGGCAGCTCTGTTGACAAGAACCTCCACTTCATGACACCGTAAATATCCCAGGAAAGAGAAAAATGGGTAAAGAAGTTGTGGTCCTTATGTACAATGGAATATCACTCAGACATGAAATCAATGTCATAAGGCTAGTAGAAGCAAGATGAGTGGATTTAGGTACGACGATTCTAAGTGAAATAAGTCACACAGAAAAAGACACTTATCATAAGCTATCACTTATAGAGGGAATGTAAAAACCGCTACACTTGAACTGAATTACAAAACAGAACAGAGTCACACGTTTAGAAAACACACTATGGCTGCTTAACGGGAAAGGTGAGGTGAGGTGATGCATAAAACAAGGGTTTCAAATTCGCTCAGATACCGTTCCATACACCCAATATGTAATAGACAAGACCTACTCCTTGCTCAGTGAACTGGACTCAACACCCCCTATTCACCACACAAGAATATATGTGACTAGTAAGAATCCTAAAACCTATGTATTGATATCTGTCTGGAAGTGAGTCAAGTGGGTGTAAAGCCACATAAACACAGCCGTTAAAAGCAGATAAACCCCATTATAAAAATAAATTACTTTTAAAAACCCGTAAAACAAAGACAGTGAAACAGAGAGAAATTCTTCCAAAATTCGGTCTGGGGCTGGGATGCAACCTGGATTGACCATATCTAGACATACAGCTGGATGAGACATAAGGGTGGACACTCTTGGGGCTGAGAGGTTGGGTGAGGTTGGGTGAGCAAACGCAGAACCTTTAAAATAATACTGCGTGGTACGCATCCCATGGGTCCCAAATCTCCTGGTTCAAGGGCATCTTCCTACATCGAAAACATACATGAGTAACCCAGAAGATGGTACACCGTGTGATTTTGAAAGGTTTCTAAAACGCACCTCATTTCTCATCTCCTTGTGCTCGGGTTCGCCATTCCAGGTACTTTACTAGCAATCTCCCTACTTGGAGAATCAGCACCTTTAACCTCCTGTTCCCTACAGGTTGCAATTTGTCCTGAGGATGAACGGGAAGAGGGCCAACCAATGAGAGACTAGATCTAGGTGTTGGGACAGGCACAGGTCACTCTATTTTCCCATCAGGAAGAAGAATTAACCACAGGCTCAGCCTGCCGCCCAGAAGCAGAATAGGGCCTGAGGCAATCCCACGCTCTTACGGCCAGCTCCCAAAAAAGCGAGTTGAAAAATGGAGCCCAGGGACACTGCCATTCACAAACCCGCAGAGTTATAAATGATAACTCTCGTCCACATATATATTGAGGGAAGGCAACGAAGAGGATTTGAAAGCAAGGCAGAATTGCAGGAAACAGGTTTCGGGAGGTAGATTCGAATCGCCTTTAAAGCACATGAAAAGTCGCAAAACGTCGACAATGATGCCCTTGGCCAAAAAGGGCGTATGCGTTTTTTCCTGAATATATTCAGGAAAAAACGCATACGCCCTTTTTGGCCAACCAAGCAACCTGGAAAGGCAAATCAGCGCTACAAAGAAGTCTCGCTTCCCATCGGTCAAAAGGGCCATGCTGCAAAAAGTGTCAAAACCAGAAATGCAGGACAGGCCATGGAGAAATGGCAGCCTTGCTACGCTGATGGGTGGGATGTAAATTGCCAACAGCCACTCTGGAGAAGTGTACTGTGTGTCCTGAAACATCGAAAAAACACAGCTTAGGGAGCATAGGGCATGTCCACTCATGGGCGTATAAATTGGGAAAACTAAAAATCAGCAAGACACAGGCACCCCAAGTTTAGGGCTGCTCTGTTGACAAGAACCTCCACTTCATGACACCTTAAATATCCCAGGAAAGAGAAAAATGGATAAAGAAGTTGTGGTCCTTATGTACAATGGAATATCACTCAGACATGAAATCAATGTCATAAGGCTAGGAGAAGCAAGATGATTGGATTTAGGTACGACGATTCTAAGTGAAATAAGTCACACAGAAAAAGACACTTATCATAAGCTATCACTTATAGAGGGAATGTAAAAACTGCTACACTTGAACTGAATTACAAAACAGAACAGAGTCACACGTTTAGAAAACACACTATGGCTGCTTAACGGGAAAGGTGAGGTGAGGTGATGCATAAAACAAGGGTTTCAAATTCGCTCAGATACCGTTCCATACACCCAATATATAATAGACAAGACCTACTCCTTGCTCAGTGAACTGGACTCAACACCCCCTATTCACCGCACAAGAATATATGTGACTAGTAAGAATCTTAAAACCTATGTATTGATATCTGTCTGGAAGTGAGTCATGTGGGTGGAAAGCCGCATAAACACAGCCGTTAAAAGCAGATAAACCCCATTATAAAAATAAATTACTTTTAAAAACCCGTAAAACAAAGACAGTGAAACAGAGAGAAATTCTTCCAAAATTCGGTCTGGGGCTGGGATGCAACCTGGATTGACCATATCTAGACATACAGCTGGATGAGACATAAGGGTGGACACTCTTGGGGCTGAGAGTTTGGGTGAGGTTGGGTGAGCAAACGCAGAACCTTTAAAGTAATACTGCGCGGTACGCATCCCATGGGTCCCAAATCTCCAGGTTCAAGGGCATCTTCCTACATCGAAAACATACATGAGTAACCCAGAAGATGGTACACCGTGTGATTTTGAAAGGTTTCTAAAACGCACCTCATTTCTCATCTCCTTGTGCTCGGGTTCGCCATTCCAGGTACTTTACTAGCAATCTCCCTACTTGGAGAATCAGCACCTTTAACCTCCTGTTCCCTACAGGTTGCAATTTGTCCTGAGGATGAACGGGAAGAGGGCCAACCAATGAGAGACTAGATCTAGGTGTTGGGACAGGCACAGGACACTCTATTTTCCCATCAGGAAGAAGAATTAACCACAGGCTCAGGCTGCCGCCCAGAAGCAGAATAGGGCCTGAGGCAATCCCACGCTCTTAGGGCCAGCTCCCAAAAAAGCGAGTTGAAAAATGGAGCCCAGGGACACTGCCATTCACAAACCCGCAGAGTTATAAATGATAACTCTCGTCCACAAATATATTGAGGGAAGGCAACGAAGAGGATTTGAAAGCAAGGCAGAATTGCAGGAAACAGGTTTCGGGAGGTAGATTCGAATCGCCTTTAAAGCACATGAAAAGTCGCAAAACGTCGACAATGATGCCCTTGGCCAAAAAGGGCGTATGCGTTTTTTCCTGAATATATTCAGGAAAAAACGCATACGCCCTTTTTGGCCAACCAAGCAACCTGGAAAGGCAAATCAGCGCTACAAAGTAGTCTCGCTTCCCATCGGTCAAAAGGGCCATGCTGCAAAAAGTGTCAAAACCAGAAATGCAGGACAGGCCATGGAGAAATGGCAGCCTTGCTACGCTGATGGGCGGGATGTAAATTGCCAACAGCCACTCTGGAGAAGAGTACGGTGTGTCCTGAAACATCGAGAAAACACAGCTTAGGGAGCATAGGGCACGTCCACTCATGGGCGTATAAATTGGGAAAACTAAAAATCAGCAAGACACAGGCACCCCAAAGTTTAGGGCTGCTCTGTTGACAAGAACCTCCACTTCATGACACCTTAAATATCCCAGGAAAGAGAAAAATGGATAAAGAAGTTGTGGTCCTTATGTACAATGGAATATCACTCAGACATGAAATCAATGTCATAAGGATAGAAAAAGCAAGATGAGTGGACTTAGGTACGATGATTCTAAGTGAAATAAGTCACACAGAAAAAGACACTTATCATAAGCTATCACTTATAGAGGGAATTTAAAAACCGCTACACTTGAACTGAATTACAAAACAGAACAGAGTCACACGTTTAGAAAACACAATATGGCTGCTTAACGGGAAAGGTGAGGTGGGGTGATGCATAAAACAAGGGTTTCAAATTGGCTCAGATACCGTTCCATACACCCAATATGTAATAGATAAGACCTACTCCTTGCTCATTGAACTGGACTCAACACCCCCTATTCACCACACAAGAATATATGTGACTAGTAAGAATCTTAAAACCTATGTATTGATATCTGTCTGGAAGAGAGTCAAATGGGTGTAAAGCCGCATAAACACAGCCGTGAAAAGCAGCTAAACCCCATTATAAAAATAAATTAGTTTTAAAAACCCGTAAAACAAAGACAGTGAAAGAGAGAGAAATTCTTACAAAATTCGTTCAGGGGCTGTGATGCAACCTGGATTGACCATATCTAGACGCACAGCTGGATGAGACATAAGGGTGGACACACTTGGGGCTGAGAGGTTGGGTGAGGTTGGGTGAGCAAACACAGACCCTTTAAAGTAATACTGCCTGGTACACTTCCCATGGGTCCCAAATCTCCAGGTTGAAGGGCATATTCCTATATCGAAAACATGCATGAGAAACCCAGAAGGTGGTACACTGTGTGATTTTGAAAGGTTTCTAAAACGCACCTCATTTCTCATTTCCTTGTGTTCGGGTTCGCCATTCCAGCTACTTTACTAGAAATCTCAGTACTTGGAGAATCAGCACCTTTAACCTCCTGTTCCGTACAGGTTGCAATTTGTCCTGAGGATGAAAGGGAAGAGGGGCAACCAATGAGAGACTAGTTCTAGGTGTTGGGACAGGCACAGGTCACTCTATTTTCTCATCAGGAAGAAGAAATAACCACAGGCTCAGCCTGCCACCCGGATCCAGAATAGGGCCTGAGGCAATCCCGCGCTTCTGCGCCAGCTCCCAAAAAAGCCAGTTGAAAAATGGAGCACATGGGCACTGCAATTCACAACCCTGCAGAGTTATAAATGATAACTCTCTTCCACAAATATATTGAGGGAAGGCAACGAAGAGGATTTGAAAGCAAGGCAGAATTGCAGGAAACAGATTTCAGGAGGTAGATACGAATCGCCTTTAAAGCACATGAAAAGCGGCAAAACGTCGACAATGATGCCCTTGGCCAAAAAGGGCGTATGCGTTTTTTCCTGAATATATTCAGGAAAAAACGCATACGCCCTTTTTGGCCAACCAAGCAACCTGGAAAGGCAAATCAGCGCTACAAAGAAGTCTCGCTTCCCATCGGTCAAAAGGGCCATGCTGCAAAAATGTCAAAACCGGAAATGCAGGACAGGCCATGGAGAAATGGCAGCCTTGTTACGCTGATGGGAGGGATGTACATTGCCAACAGCCACACTGGAGAAGTGTACGGTGTGTCCTGAAACATCGAAAAAACACAGCTTAGGGAGCATAGGGCACGTCCTCTCATGGTCGTATAAATTGGGAAAACTAAAAATCAGCAAGACACAGGCACCCCAATGATTAGGGCTGCTCTGTTGACAAGAACCTCCACTTCATGACACCTTAAATATACCAGGAAAGAAAAAAATTGATAAAGAATTTTGGTCCTTATGTACAATGGAATATCACTCAGACATGAAATAAATGTCATAAGGCTAGTAGAAGCAAGATGAGTGGATTTAGGAACGACGATTCTAAGTGAAATAAGTCACACAGAAAAAGACACTTATCATAAGCTATCACTTATAGAGGGAATGTAAAAACCGCTACACTTGAACTGAATTACAAAGGGAACAGAGTCACACGTTTAGAAAACACACTATGGCTGCTTAACGGGAAAGGTGAGGTGGGGTGATGCATAAAACAAGGGTTTCAAATTCGCTCAGATACCGTTCCATACACCCAATATGTAATAGACAAGACCTACTCCTTGCTCAGTGAACTGGACTCAACACCTCCTATTCACCACACAAGAATATATGTGACTAGTAAGAATCTTAAAACCTATGTATTGATATCTCTCTGGAAGTGAGTCAAGTGGGTGTAAAGCCGCATAAACACAGCCGTGAAAAACAGCTAAACCCCATTATAAAAATAAATTACTTTTAAAAACCCGTAAAACAAAGACTGTGAAAGAGAGAGAAATTCTTCCAAAATTCTTTCTGGGGCTGGGATGCAACCTGGATTGACCATATCTAGACATACAGCTGGATGAGATATAAGGGTGGACACTCTTGGGGCTGAGAGGTTGGGTGAGGTTGGGTGAGCAAACGCAGACCCTTTAAAGTAACACTGCCTGGTACGCATCCCATGGGTCCCACATCTCCAGGTTCAAGGGCATCTTCCTACATCGAAAACATACATGAGAAACCCAGAAGATGGCACACCATGTGATTTTGAAAGGTTTCTAAAACGCACCTCATTTCTCATCTCCTTGTGCTCGGGTTCGCCATTCCAGGTACTTTACTAGCCATCTCCCTACTTGGAGAATCAGCACCTTTATCCTCCTGTTCCGTACAGGTTGCAATTTGTCCTGAGGATGAATGGGAAGAGGGGCAACCAATGAGAGACTAGATCTAGGTGTTGGGACAGGCACAGGTCACTGTATTTTCCCATCAGGAAGAAGAATTAACCACAGGCTCAGCCTGCCGCCCAGAAGCAGAATAGGGCCTGAGGCAATCCCGCGCTCTAATGGCCAGCTCCCAAAAAAGCGAGTTGAAAAATGGAGCCCAGGGACACTGCCATTTACAAACCCGCAGAGTTATAAATGATAACTCTCGTCCACAAATATATTGAGGGAAGGCAACGAAGAGGATTTGAAAGCAAGGCAGAATTGCAGGAAACAGGTTTCAGGAGGTAGATTCGAATCGCCTTTAAAGCACATGAAAAGTCACAAAACGTCGACAATGATGCCCTTGGCCAAAAAGGGCGTATGCGTTTTTTCCTGAATATAATCAGGAAAAAACGCATACGCCCTTTTTGGCCAACCAAGCAACCTGGAAAGGCAAATCAGCGCTACAAAGAAGACTCGCTTCCCATCGGTCAAAAGGGCCATGCTGCAAAAAGTGTCAAAACCAGAAATGCAGGACAGGCCATGGAGAAATGGCATCCTTGCTACACTGATGGGCGGGATGTAAATTGCCAACAGCCACTCTGGAGAAGTGTACGGTGTGTCCTGAAATATCGAAAAAACACAACTTAGGGAGCATAGGGCACGTCCACTCATGGGCGTATAAATTGGGAAAACTAAAAATCAGCAAGACACAGGCACCCCAAAGTTTAGGGCTGCTCTGTTGACAAGAACCTCCACTTCATGACACCTTAAATATCCCAGGAAAGAGAAAAATGGATAAAGAAGTTGTGGTCCTTATGTACAATGGAATATCACTCAGACATGGAATCAATGTCATAAGGCTAGTAGAAGCAAGATGAGTGGATTTAGGTACGATGATTCTAAGTGAAATAAGTCACACAGAAAAAGACACTTATCATAAGCTATCACTTATAGAGGAAATGTAAAAACCGCTACACTTGAACTGAATTACAGAACAGAACATAGTCACACGTTTAGAAAACACACTATGGCTGCTTAACGGGAAAGGTGAGGTGGGGTGATGCATAAAACAAGGGTTTCAAATTGGCTCAGATACCGTTCCATACACCCAATATGTAATAGAAAAGACCGACTCCTTGCTCAGTGAACTGGACTCAACACCCCCTATTCACCACACAAGAATATATATGACTACTAAGAATCTTAAAACCTATGTATTGATATCTCTCTGGAAGTGAGTCAAGTGGGTGTAAAGCCGCATAAACACAGCCGTGAAAAGCAGCTAAACCCCATTATAAAAATAAATTACTTTTAAAAACCCGTAAAACAAAGACAGTGAAAGAGAGAGAAATTCGTACAAAATTCGTTCAGGGGCTGTGATGCAACCTGGATTGACCATATCTAGACGCACAGCTGGATGAGACATAAGGGTGGACACACTTGGGGCTGAGAGGTTGGGTGAGGTTGGGTGAGCAAACACAGACCCTTTAAAGTAATACTGCCTGGTACACTTCCCATGGGTCCCAAATCTCCAGGTTGAAGGGCATATTCCTATATCGAAAACATGCATGAGAAACCCAGAAGGTGGTACACTGTGTGATTTTGAAAGGTTTCTAAAACGCACCTCATTTCTCATTTCCTTGTGTTCGGGTTCGCCATTCCAGCTACTTTACTAGAAATCTCAGTACTTGGAGAATCAGCACCTTTAACCTCCTGTTCCGTACAGGTTGCAATTTGTCCTGAGGATGAAAGGGAAGAGGGGCAACCAATGAGAGACTAGATCTAGGTGTTGGGACAGGCACAGGTCACTCTATTTTCCCATCAGGAAGAAGAATTAACCACAGGCTCAGCCTGCCCCCCGGAACCTGAATAGGGTCTGAGGCAATCCCGTGCTTTTGCGGACAGCTCCCAAAAAAGACAGTTGAAAAATGGAACTCAGGGGCACTGCCATTCTCAAACCCGCAGAGTTATAAATGATAACTCTCTTCCACAAATATATTGAGGGAAGGCAACGAAGAGGATTTGAAAGCAAGGCAGAATTGCAGGAAACATGTTTCAGGAGGTAGATTCGAATCGCCTTAAAACATATGTAAAGTGGTAAAACTTCGACAATGATGCCCTTGGCCAAAAAGGGCGTATGCGTTTTTTCCTGAATATATTCAGGAAAAAAACGCAAACGCCCTTTTTGGCCAACCAAGAAACCTGGAAAGGCAAATCAGCGCTACAAAGAAGTCTCGCTTCCCATCGGTCAAAAGGGCCGTGCTGCAAAAAGTGTCAAAACCAGAAATGCAGGACAGGCCATGGAGAAATGGCAGCCTTGCTACGCTGATGGGTGGGATGTAAATTGCCAACAGCCACTCTGGAGAAGTGTACTGTGTGTCCTGAAACATCGAAAAAACACAGCTTAGGGAGCATAGGGCACGTCCACTCATGGGAGTATAAATTGGGAAAACTAAAAATCAGCAAGACACAGGCACCCCAAAGTTTAGGGCTGCTCTGTTGACAAGAACCTCCACTTCATGACACCTTAAATATCCCAGGAAAGAGAAAAATGGATAAAGAAGTTGTGGTCCTTATGTACAATGGAATATCACTCAGACATGAAATCAATGTCATAAGGCTAGGAGAAGCAAGATGATTGGATTTAGGTACGACGATTCTAAGTGAAATAAGTCACACAGAAAAAGACACTTATCATAAGCTATCACTTATAGAGGGAATGTAAAAACCGCTACACTTGAACTGAATTACAAAACAGAACAGAGTCACACGTTTAGAAAACACACTATGGCTGCTTAACGGGAAAGGTGAGGTGAGATGATGCATAAAACAAGGGTTTCAAATTCGCTCAGATACCGTTCCATACACCCAATATGTAATAGACAAGACCTACTCCTTGCTCAGTGAACTGGACTCAACACCCCCTATTCACCACACAAGAATATATCTGACTAGTAAGAATCTTAAAACCTATGTATTGATATCTCTCTGGAAGTGAGTCAAGTGGGTGTAAAGCCGCATAAACACAGCCGTGAAAAGCAGCTAAACCCCATTATAAAAATAAATTACTTTTAAAAACCCGTAAAACAAAGACAGTGAAAGAGAAATTCTTACAAAATTCGTTCAGGGGGTGTGATGCAACCTGGATTGACCATATCTAGACCCACAGCTGGATGAGACATAAGGGTGGACACACTTGGGGCTGAGAGGTTGGGTGAGGTTGGGTGAGCAAACACAGACCCTTTAAAGTAACACTGCCTGGTACCCATCCCATGGGTCCGAAATCTCCAGGTTCAAGGGCATATTCATACATCGAAAACATGCATGAGAAACCCAGAAGATGGTACACAGTGTGATTTTGAAAGGTTTCTAAAATGCACCTCATTTCTCATTTCCTTGTGTTCGGGTTCGCCATTCCAGCTACTTTACTAGAAATCTCCCTACTTGGAGAATCAGCACCTTTAACCTCCTGTTCCGTACAGTTTGCAATTTGTCCTGAGGATGAAAGGGAAGAGGGGCAACCAATGAGAGACTAGATCTAGGTGTTGGGACAGGCACAGGTCACTCTATTTTCCCATCAGGAAAAAGAATTAACCACAGGCTCAGCCTGCCCCCCGGAACCTGAATAGGGCCTGAGGCAATCCCGTGCTTTTGCGGCCAGCTCCCAAAAAAGACAGTTGAAAAATGGAGCTCAGGGGCACTGCCATTCACAAACCCGCAGAGTTATAAATGATAACTCTCTTCCACAAATATATTGAGGGAAGGCAATGAAGAGGATTTGAAAGCAAGGCAGAATTGCAGGAAACATATTTCAGGAGGTAGATTCGAATCGCCTTTAAAGCATATGTAAAGTGGCAAAACGTCGACAATGATGCCCTTGGCCAAAAAGGGCGTATGCGTTTTTTCCTGAATATATTCAGGAAAAAACGCATACGCCCTTTTTGGCCAACCAAGCAACCTGGAAAGGCAAATCACCGCTACAAAGAAGTCTCGCTTCCCATCGGTCAAAAGGGCCATGCTGCAAAAATGTCAAAACCGGAAATGCAGGACAGGCCATGGAGAAATGTCAGCCTTGCTACGCTGATAGGCGGGATGTAAATTGCCAACAGCCACTCTGGAGAAGTGTACGGTGTGTCCTGAAACATCGAAAAAACACAGCTTAGGGAGCATAGGGCACGTCCACTCATGGGCGTATAAATTGGGAAAACTAAAAATCAGCAAGACACAGGCACCCCAAAGTTTAGGGCAGCTCTGTTGACAAGAACCTCCACTTCATGACACCGTAAATATCCCAGGAAAGAGAAAAATGGGTAAAGAAGTTGTGGTCCTTATGTACAATGGAATATCACTCAGACATGAAATCAATGTCATAAGGCTAGTAGAAGCAAGATGAGTGGATTTAGGTACGACGATTCTAAGTGAAATAAGTCACACAGAAAAAGACACTTATCATAAGCTATCACTTATAGAGGGAATGTAAAAACCGCTACACTTGAACTGAATTACAAAACAGAACAGAGTCACACGTTTAGAAAACACACTATGGCTGCTTAACGGGAAAGGTGAGGTGAGGTGATGCATAAAACAAGGGTTTCAAATTCGCTCAGATACCGTTCCATACACCCAATATGTAATAGACAAGACCTACTCCTTGCTCAGTGAACTGGACTCAACACCCCCTATTCACCACACAAGAATATATGTGACTAGTAAGAATCCTAAAACCTATGTATTGATATCTGTCTGGAAGTGAGTCAAGTGGGTGTAAAGCCACATAAACACAGCCGTTAAAAGCAGATAAACCCCATTATAAAAATAAATTACTTTTAAAAACCCGTAAAACAAAGACAGTGAAACAGAGAGAAATTCTTCCAAAATTCGGTCTGGGGCTGGGATGCAACCTGGATTGACCATATCTAGACATACAGCTGGATGAGACATAAGGGTGGACACTCTTGGGGCTGAGAGGTTGGGTGAGGTTGGGTGAGCAAACGCAGAACCTTTAAAATAATACTGCGTGGTACGCATCCCATGGGTCCCAAATCTCCTGGTTCAAGGGCATCTTCCTACATCGAAAACATACATGAGTAACCCAGAAGATGGTACACCGTGTGATTTTGAAAGGTTTCTAAAACGCACCTCATTTCTCATCTCCTTGTGCTCGGGTTCGCCATTCCAGGTACTTTACTAGCAATCTCCCTACTTGGAGAATCAGCACCTTTAACCTCCTGTTCCCTACAGGTTGCAATTTGTCCTGAGGATGAACGGGAAGAGGGCCAACCAATGAGAGACTAGATCTAGGTGTTGGGACAGGCACAGGTCACTCTATTTTCCCATCAGGAAGAAGAATTAACCACAGGCTCAGCCTGCCGCCCAGAAGCAGAATAGGGCCTGAGGCAATCCCACGCTCTTACGGCCAGCTCCCAAAAAAGCGAGTTGAAAAATGGAGCCCAGGGACACTGCCATTCACAAACCCGCAGAGTTATAAATGATAACTCTCGTCCACATATATATTGAGGGAAGGCAACGAAGAGGATTTGAAAGCAAGGCAGAATTGCAGGAAACAGGTTTCGGGAGGTAGATTCGAATCGCCTTTAAAGCACATGAAAAGTCGCAAAACGTCGACAATGATGCCCTTGGCCAAAAAGGGCGTATGCGTTTTTTCCTGAATATATTCAGGAAAAAACGCATACGCCCTTTTTGGCCAACCAAGCAACCTGGAAAGGCAAATCAGCGCTACAAAGAAGTCTCGCTTCCCATCGGTCAAAAGGGCCATGCTGCAAAAAGTGTCAAAACCAGAAATGCAGGACAGGCCATGGAGAAATGGCAGCCTTGCTACGCTGATGGGTGGGATGTAAATTGCCAACAGCCACTCTGGAGAAGTGTACTGTGTGTCCTGAAACATCGAAAAAACACAGCTTAGGGAGCATAGGGCATGTCCACTCATGGGCGTATAAATTGGGAAAACTAAAAATCAGCAAGACACAGGCACCCCAAGTTTAGGGCTGCTCTGTTGACAAGAACCTCCACTTCATGACACCTTAAATATCCCAGGAAAGAGAAAAATGGATAAAGAAGTTGTGGTCCTTATGTACAATGGAATATCACTCAGACATGAAATCAATGTCATAAGGCTAGGAGAAGCAAGATGATTGGATTTAGGTACGACGATTCTAAGTGAAATAAGTCACACAGAAAAAGACACTTATCATAAGCTATCACTTATAGAGGGAATGTAAAAACTGCTACACTTGAACTGAATTACAAAACAGAACAGAGTCACACGTTTAGAAAACACACTATGGCTGCTTAACGGGAAAGGTGAGGTGAGGTGATGCATAAAACAAGGGTTTCAAATTCGCTCAGATACCGTTCCATACACCCAATATATAATAGACAAGACCTACTCCTTGCTCAGTGAACTGGACTCAACACCCCCTATTCACCGCACAAGAATATATGTGACTAGTAAGAATCTTAAAACCTATGTATTGATATCTGTCTGGAAGTGAGTCATGTGGGTGGAAAGCCGCATAAACACAGCCGTTAAAAGCAGATAAACCCCATTATAAAAATAAATTACTTTTAAAAACCCGTAAAACAAAGACAGTGAAACAGAGAGAAATTCTTCCAAAATTCGGTCTGGGGCTGGGATGCAACCTGGATTGACCATATCTAGACATACAGCTGGATGAGACATAAGGGTGGACACTCTTGGGGCTGAGAGTTTGGGTGAGGTTGGGTGAGCAAACGCAGAACCTTTAAAGTAATACTGCGCGGTACGCATCCCATGGGTCCCAAATCTCCAGGTTCAAGGGCATCTTCCTACATCGAAAACATACATGAGTAACCCAGAAGATGGTACACCGTGTGATTTTGAAAGGTTTCTAAAACGCACCTCATTTCTCATCTCCTTGTGCTCGGGTTCGCCATTCCAGGTACTTTACTAGCAATCTCCCTACTTGGAGAATCAGCACCTTTAACCTCCTGTTCCCTACAGGTTGCAATTTGTCCTGAGGATGAACGGGAAGAGGGCCAACCAATGAGAGACTAGATCTAGGTGTTGGGACAGGCACAGGACACTCTATTTTCCCATCAGGAAGAAGAATTAACCACAGGCTCAGGCTGCCGCCCAGAAGCAGAATAGGGCCTGAGGCAATCCCACGCTCTTAGGGCCAGCTCCCAAAAAAGCGAGTTGAAAAATGGAGCCCAGGGACACTGCCATTCACAAACCCGCAGAGTTATAAATGATAACTCTCGTCCACAAATATATTGAGGGAAGGCAACGAAGAGGATTTGAAAGCAAGGCAGAATTGCAGGAAACAGGTTTCGGGAGGTAGATTCGAATCGCCTTTAAAGCACATGAAAAGTCGCAAAACGTCGACAATGATGCCCTTGGCCAAAAAGGGCGTATGCGTTTTTTCCTGAATATATTCAGGAAAAAACGCATACGCCCTTTTTGGCCAACCAAGCAACCTGGAAAGGCAAATCAGCGCTACAAAGTAGTCTCGCTTCCCATCGGTCAAAAGGGCCATGCTGCAAAAAGTGTCAAAACCAGAAATGCAGGACAGGCCATGGAGAAATGGCAGCCTTGCTACGCTGATGGGCGGGATGTAAATTGCCAACAGCCACTCTGGAGAAGAGTACGGTGTGTCCTGAAACATCGAGAAAACACAGCTTAGGGAGCATAGGGCACGTCCACTCATGGGCGTATAAATTGGGAAAACTAAAAATCAGCAAGACACAGGCACCCCAAAGTTTAGGGCTGCTCTGTTGACAAGAACCTCCACTTCATGACACCTTAAATATCCCAGGAAAGAGAAAAATGGATAAAGAAGTTGTGGTCCTTATGTACAATGGAATATCACTCAGACATGAAATCAATGTCATAAGGATAGAAAAAGCAAGATGAGTGGACTTAGGTACGATGATTCTAAGTGAAATAAGTCACACAGAAAAAGACACTTATCATAAGCTATCACTTATAGAGGGAATTTAAAAACCGCTACACTTGAACTGAATTACAAAACAGAACAGAGTCACACGTTTAGAAAACACAATATGGCTGCTTAACGGGAAAGGTGAGGTGGGGTGATGCATAAAACAAGGGTTTCAAATTGGCTCAGATACCGTTCCATACACCCAATATGTAATAGATAAGACCTACTCCTTGCTCATTGAACTGGACTCAACACCCCCTATTCACCACACAAGAATATATGTGACTAGTAAGAATCTTAAAACCTATGTATTGATATCTGTCTGGAAGAGAGTCAAATGGGTGTAAAGCCGCATAAACACAGCCGTGAAAAGCAGCTAAACCCCATTATAAAAATAAATTAGTTTTAAAAACCCGTAAAACAAAGACAGTGAAAGAGAGAGAAATTCTTACAAAATTCGTTCAGGGGCTGTGATGCAACCTGGATTGACCATATCTAGACGCACAGCTGGATGAGACATAAGGGTGGACACACTTGGGGCTGAGAGGTTGGGTGAGGTTGGGTGAGCAAACACAGACCCTTTAAAGTAATACTGCCTGGTACACTTCCCATGGGTCCCAAATCTCCAGGTTGAAGGGCATATTCCTATATCGAAAACATGCATGAGAAACCCAGAAGGTGGTACACTGTGTGATTTTGAAAGGTTTCTAAAACGCACCTCATTTCTCATTTCCTTGTGTTCGGGTTCGCCATTCCAGCTACTTTACTAGAAATCTCAGTACTTGGAGAATCAGCACCTTTAACCTCCTGTTCCGTACAGGTTGCAATTTGTCCTGAGGATGAAAGGGAAGAGGGGCAACCAATGAGAGACTAGTTCTAGGTGTTGGGACAGGCACAGGTCACTCTATTTTCTCATCAGGAAGAAGAAATAACCACAGGCTCAGCCTGCCACCCGGATCCAGAATAGGGCCTGAGGCAATCCCGCGCTTCTGCGCCAGCTCCCAAAAAAGCCAGTTGAAAAATGGAGCACATGGGCACTGCAATTCACAACCCTGCAGAGTTATAAATGATAACTCTCTTCCACAAATATATTGAGGGAAGGCAACGAAGAGGATTTGAAAGCAAGGCAGAATTGCAGGAAACATGTTTCAGGAGGTAGATTCGAATCGCCTTAAAACATATGTAAAGTGGTAAAACTTCGACAATGATGCCCTTGGCCAAAAAGGGCGTATGCGTTTTTTCCTGAATATATTCAGGAAAAAACGCAAACGCCCTTTTTGGCCAACCAAGAAACCTGGAAAGGCAAATCAGCGCTACAAAAAAGTCTCGCTTCCCATCGGTCAAAAGGGCCGTGCTGCAAAAAGTGTCAAAACCAGAAATGCAGGACAGGCCATGGAGAAATGGCAGCCTTGCTACGCTGATGGGTGGGATGTAAATTGCCAACAGCCACTCTGGAGAAGTGTACTGTGTGTCCTGAAACATCGAAAAAACACAGCTTAGGGAGCATAGGGCACGTCCACTCATGGGCGTATAAATTGGGAAAACTAAAAATCAGCAAGACACAGGCACCCCAAAGTTTAGGGCTGCTCTGTTGACAAGAACCTCCACTTCATGACACCTTAAATATCCCAGGAAAGAGAAAAATGGATAAAGAAGTTGTGGTCTTATGTACAATGGAATATCACTCAGACATGAAATCAATGTCATAAGGCTAGGAGAAGCAAGATGATTGGATTTAGGTACGACGATTCTAAGTGAAATAAGTCACACAGAAAAAGACACTTATCATAAGCTATCACTTATAGAGGGAATGTAAAAACCGCTACACTTGAACTGAATTACAAAACAGAACAGAGTCACACGTTTAGAAAACACACTATGGCTGCTTAACGGGAAAGGTGAGGTGAGATGATGCATAAAACAAGGGTTTCAAATTCGATCAGATACCGTTCCATACACCCAATATGTAATAGACAAGACCTACTCCTTGCTCAGTGAACTGGACTCAACACTCCCTATTCACCGCACAAGAATATATGTGACTAGTAAGAATCTTAAAACCTATGTATTGATATCTGTCTGGAAGTGAGTCAAGTGGGTGTAAAGCCGCATAAACACAGCCGTTAAAAGCAGATAAACCCCATTATAAAAATAAATTACTTTTAAAAACCCGTAAAACAAAGACAGTGAAACAGAGAGAAATTCTTCCAAAATTCGGTCTGGGGCTGGGATGCAACCTGGATTGACCATATCTAGACATACAGCTGGATGAGACATAAGGGTGGACACTCTTGGGGCTGAGAGTTTGGGTGAGGTTGGGTGAGCAAACGCAGAACCTTTAAAGTAATACTGCGTGGTACGCATCCCATGGGTCCCAAATCTCCAGGTTCAAGGGCATCTTCCTACATCGAAAACATACATGAGTAACCCAGAAGATGGTACACCGTGTGATTTTGAAAGGTTTCTAAAACGCACCTGATTTCTCATCTCCTTGTGCTCGGGTTCGCCATTCCAGGTACTTTACAAGCAATCTCCCTACTTGGAGAATCAGCACCTTTAACCTCCTGTTCCCTACAGGTTGCAATTTGTCCTGAGGATGAACGGGAAGAGGGCCAACCAATGAGAGACTAGATCTAGGTGTTGGGACAGGCACAGGTCACTCTATTTTCCCATCAGGAAGAAGAATTAACCACAGGTTCAGCCTGCCGCCCAGAAGCAGAATAGGGCCTGAGGCAAACCCACGCTCTTACGGCCAGCTCCCAAAAAAGCGAGTTGAAAAATGGAGCCCAGGGACACTGCCATTCACAAACCCGCAGAGTTATAAATGATAACTCTCGTCCACAACTATATTGAGGGAAGGCAACGAAGAGGATTTGAAAGCAAGGCAGAATTGCAGGAAACAGGTTTCAGGAGGTAGATTCGAATCGCCCTTAAAGCACATGAAAAGTCGCAAAACGTCGACAATGATGCCCTTGGCCAAAAAGGGCGTATGCGTTTTTTCCTGAATATATTCAGGAAAAAACGCATACGCCCTTTTTGGCCAACCAAGCAACCTGGAAAGGCAAATCAGCGCTACAAAGAAGTCTTGCTTCCCATCGGTCAAAAGGGCCATGCTGCAAAAATGTCAAAACCGGAAATGCAGGACAGGCCATGGAGAAATGGCAGCCTTGCTACGCTGATGGGCGGGATGTAAATTGCCAACAGCCACTCTGGAGAATTGTACGGTGTGTCCTGAAACATCGAAAAAACACAGCTTAGGGAGCATAGGGCACGTCCACTCATGGGCGTATAAATTGGGAAAACTAAAAATCAGCAAGACACAGGCACCCCAAAGTTTAGGGCAGCTCTGTTGACAAGAACCTCCACTTCATGACACCATAAATATCCCAGGAAAGAGAAAAATGGATAAAGAAGTTGTGGTCCTTATGTACAATGGAATATCACTCAGACATGAAATCAATGTCATAAGGATAGAAAAAGCAAGATGAGTGGACTTAGGTACGATGATTCTAAGTGAAATAAGTCACACAGAAAAAGACACTTATCATAAGCTATCACTTATAGAGGGAATTTAAAAACCGCTACACTTGAACTGAATTACAAAACAGAACAGAGTCACACGTTTAGAAAACACAATATGGCTGCTTAACGGGAAAGGTGAGGTGGGGTGATGCATAAAACAAGGGTTTCAAATTGGCTCAGATACCGTTCCATACACCCAATATGTAATAGATAAGACCTACTCCTTGCTCATTGAACTGGACTCAACACCCCCTATTCACCACACAAGAATATATGTGACTAGTAAGAATCTTAAAACCTATGTATTGATATCTGTCTGGAAGAGAGTCAAATGGGTGTAAAGCCGCATAAACACAGCCGTGAAAAGCAGCTAAACCCCATTATAAAAATAAATTAGTTTTAAAAACCCGTAAAACAAAGACAGTGAAAGAGAGAGAAATTCTTACAAAATTCGTTCAGGGGCTGTGATGCAACCTGGATTGACCATATCTAGACGCACAGCTGGATGAGACATAAGGGTGGACACACTTGGGGCTGAGAGGTTGGGTGAGGTTGGGTGAGCAAACACAGACCCTTTAAAGTAATACTGCCTGGTACACTTCCCATGGGTCCCAAATCTCCAGGTTGAAGGGCATATTCCTATATCGAAAACATGCATGAGAAACCCAGAAGGTGGTACACTGTGTGATTTTGAAAGGTTTCTAAAACGCACCTCATTTCTCATTTCCTTGTGTTCGGGTTCGCCATTCCAGCTACTTTACTAGAAATCTCAGTACTTGGAGAATCAGCACCTTTAACCTCCTGTTCCGTACAGGTTGCAATTTGTCCTGAGGATGAAAGGGAAGAGGGGCAACCAATGAGAGACTAGTTCTAGGTGTTGGGACAGGCACAGGTCACTCTATTTTCTCATCAGGAAGAAGAAATAACCACAGGCTCAGCCTGCCACCCGGATCCAGAATAGGGCCTGAGGCAATCCCGCGCTTCTGCGCCAGCTCCCAAAAAAGCCAGTTGAAAAATGGAGCACATGGGCACTGCAATTCACAACCCTGCAGAGTTATAAATGATAACTCTCTTCCACAAATATATTGAGGGAAGGCAACGAAGAGGATTTGAAAGCAAGGCAGAATTGCAGGAAACATGTTTCAGGAGGTAGATTCGAATCGCCTTAAAACATATGTAAAGTGGTAAAACTTCGACAATGATGCCCTTGGCCAAAAAGGGCGTATGCGTTTTTTCCTGAATATATTCAGGAAAAAACGCAAACGCCCTTTTTGGCCAACCAAGAAACCTGGAAAGGCAAATCAGCGCTACAAAAAAGTCTCGCTTCCCATCGGTCAAAAGGGCCGTGCTGCAAAAAGTGTCAAAACCAGAAATGCAGGACAGGCCATGGAGAAATGGCAGCCTTGCTACGCTGATGGGTGGGATGTAAATTGCCAACAGCCACTCTGGAGAAGTGTACTGTGTGTCCTGAAACATCGAAAAAACACAGCTTAGGGAGCATAGGGCACGTCCACTCATGGGCGTATAAATTGGGAAAACTAAAAATCAGCAAGACACAGGCACCCCAAAGTTTAGGGCTGCTCTGTTGACAAGAACCTCCACTTCATGACACCTTAAATATCCCAGGAAAGAGAAAAATGGATAAAGAAGTTGTGGTCTTATGTACAATGGAATATCACTCAGACATGAAATCAATGTCATAAGGCTAGGAGAAGCAAGATGATTGGATTTAGGTACGACGATTCTAAGTGAAATAAGTCACACAGAAAAAGACACTTATCATAAGCTATCACTTATAGAGGGAATGTAAAAACCGCTACACTTGAACTGAATTACAAAACAGAACAGAGTCACACGTTTAGAAAACACACTATGGCTGCTTAACGGGAAAGGTGAGGTGAGATGATGCATAAAACAAGGGTTTCAAATTCGATCAGATACCGTTCCATACACCCAATATGTAATAGACAAGACCTACTCCTTGCTCAGTGAACTGGACTCAACACTCCCTATTCACCGCACAAGAATATATGTGACTAGTAAGAATCTTAAAACCTATGTATTGATATCTGTCTGGAAGTGAGTCAAGTGGGTGTAAAGCCGCATAAACACAGCCGTTAAAAGCAGATAAACCCCATTATAAAAATAAATTACTTTTAAAAACCCGTAAAACAAAGACAGTGAAACAGAGAGAAATTCTTCCAAAATTCGGTCTGGGGCTGGGATGCAACCTGGATTGACCATATCTAGACATACAGCTGGATGAGACATAAGGGTGGACACTCTTGGGGCTGAGAGTTTGGGTGAGGTTGGGTGAGCAAACGCAGAACCTTTAAAGTAATACTGCGTGGTACGCATCCCATGGGTCCCAAATCTCCAGGTTCAAGGGCATCTTCCTACATCGAAAACATACATGAGTAACCCAGAAGATGGTACACCGTGTGATTTTGAAAGGTTTCTAAAACGCACCTGATTTCTCATCTCCTTGTGCTCGGGTTCGCCATTCCAGGTACTTTACAAGCAATCTCCCTACTTGGAGAATCAGCACCTTTAACCTCCTGTTCCCTACAGGTTGCAATTTGTCCTGAGGATGAACGGGAAGAGGGCCAACCAATGAGAGACTAGATCTAGGTGTTGGGACAGGCACAGGTCACTCTATTTTCCCATCAGGAAGAAGAATTAACCACAGGTTCAGCCTGCCGCCCAGAAGCAGAATAGGGCCTGAGGCAAACCCACGCTCTTACGGCCAGCTCCCAAAAAAGCGAGTTGAAAAATGGAGCCCAGGGACACTGCCATTCACAAACCCGCAGAGTTATAAATGATAACTCTCGTCCACAACTATATTGAGGGAAGGCAACGAAGAGGATTTGAAAGCAAGGCAGAATTGCAGGAAACAGGTTTCAGGAGGTAGATTCGAATCGCCCTTAAAGCACATGAAAAGTCGCAAAACGTCGACAATGATGCCCTTGGCCAAAAAGGGCGTATGCGTTTTTTCCTGAATATATTCAGGAAAAAACGCATACGCCCTTTTTGGCCAACCAAGCAACCTGGAAAGGCAAATCAGCGCTACAAAGAAGTCTCGCTTCCCATCGGTCAAAAGGGCCATGCTGCAAAAATGTCAAAACCGGAAATGCAGGACAGGCCATGGAGAAATGGCAGCCTTGCTACGCTGATGGGCGGGATGTAAATTGCCAACAGCCACTCTGGAGAATTGTACGGTGTGTCCTGAAACATCGAAAAAACACAGCTTAGGGAGCATAGGGCACGTCCACTCATGGGCGTATAAATTGGGAAAACTAAAAATCAGCAAGACACAGGCACCCCAAAGTTTAGGGCAGCTCTGTTGACAAGAACCTCCACTTCATGACACCATAAATATCCCAGGAAAGAGAAAAATGGATAAAGAAGTTGTGGTCCTTATGTACAATGGAATATCACTCAGACATGAAATCAATGTCATAAGGCTAGTAGAAGCAAGATGAGTGGATTTAGATACGACGATTCTAAGTGAAATAAGTCACACAGAAAAAGACACTTATCATAAGCTATCACTTATAGAGGGAATGTAAAAACCGCTACACTTGAACTGAATTACAAAACAGAACAGAGTCACACGTTTAGAAAACACACTATGGCTGCTTAACGGGAAAGGTGAGGTGAGGTGATGCATAAAACAAGGGTTTCAAATTCGCTCAGATACCGTTCCATACACCCAATATGTAATAGACAAGACCTACTCCTTGCTCAGTGAACTGGACTCCACACCCCCTATTCACCGCACAAGAATATATGTGACTAGTAAGAATCTTAAAACCTATGTATTGATATCTGTCTGGAAGTGAGTCAAGTGGGTGTAAAGCCGCATAAACACAGCCGTTAAAAGCAGATAAACCCCATTATAAAAATAAATTACTTTTAAAAACCCGTAAAACAAAGACAGTGAAACAGAGAGAAATTCTTCCAAAATTCGGTCTGAGGCTGGGATGCAACCTGGATTGACCATATCTAGACATACAGCTGGATGAGACATAAGGGTGGACACTCTTGGGGCTGAGAGGTTGGGTGAGGTTGGGTGAGCAAACGCAGAACCTTTAAAGTAATACTGCGTGGTACGCATCCCATGGGTCCCAAATCTCCAGGTTCAAGGGCATCTTCCTACATCGAAAACATACATGAGTAACCCAGAAGATGGTACACCGTGTGATTTTGAAAGGTTTCTAAAACGCACCTCATTTCTCATCTCCTTGTGCTCGGGTTCTCCATTCCAGGTACTTTACTAGCAATCTCCCTACTTGGAGAATCAGCACCTTTAACCTCCTGTTCCCTACAGGTTGCAATTTGTCCTGAGGATGAACGGGAAGAGGGCCAACCAATGAGAGACTAGATCTAGGTGTTGGGACAGGCACAGGTCACTCTATTTTCCCATCTGGAAGAAGAATTAACCACAGGCTCAGCCTGCCGCCCAGAAGCAGAATAGGGCCTGAGGCAATCCCACGGTCTTAGGGCCAGCTCCCAAAAAAGCGAGTTGAAAAATGGAGCCCAGGGACACTGCCATTCACAAACCCGCAGAGTTATAAATGATAACTCTCGTCCACATATATATTGAAGGGAAGGCTACGAAGAGGATTTGAAAGCAAGGCAGAATTGCAGGAAACAGATTTCAGGAGGTAGATTCGAATCGCCTTTAAAGCACATGAAAAGCGGAAAAACGTCGACAATGATGCCCTTGGCCAAAAAGGGCGTATGCGTTTTTTCCTGAATATATTCAGGAAAAAACGCATACGCCCTTTTTGGCCAACCAAGCAACCTGGAAAGGCAAATCAACGCTACAAAGAAGACTCGCTTACCATCGGTCAAAAGGGCCATGCTGCAAAAAGTGTCAAAACCAGAAATGCAGGACAGGCCATGGAGAAATGGCAGCCTTGCTACGCTGATGGGCGGGATGTAAATTGCCAACAGCCCCTCTGGAGAAGAGTACGGTTTGTCCTGAAACATCGAGAAAACAGAGCTTAGGGAGCATAGGGCACGTCCACTCATGGGCGTATAAATTGGGAAAACTAAAAATCAGCAAGACACAGGCACCCCAAAGTTTAGGGCTGCTCTGTTGACAAGAACCTCCACTTCATGACACCTTAAATATCCCAGGAAAGAGAAAAATGGATAAAGAATTTGTGGTCCTTATGTACAATGGAATATCACTCAGACATGAAATCAATGTCATAAGGATAGAAAAAGCAAGATGAGTGGACTTAGGTACGATGATTCTAAGTGAAATAAGTCACACAGAAAAAGACACTTATCATAAGCTATCACTTATAGAGGGAAGGTAAAAACCGCTACACTTGAACTGAATTACAAAACAGAACAGAGTCACACGTTTAGAAAACACACTATGGCTGCTTAACGGGAAAGGTGAGGTGGGGTGATGCATAAAACAAGGGGTTCAAATTCGCTCAGATACCGTTCCATACACCCAATATGTAATAGATAACACCTACTCCTTGCTCATTGAACTGGACTCAACACCCCCTATTCACCGCACAAGAATATATGTGACTAGTAATAATCTTAAAACCTATGTATTGATATCTGTCTGGAAGAGAGTCAAGTGGGTGTAAAGCCGCATAAACACAGCCGTGAAAAGCAGCTAAACCCCATTATAAAAATAAATTAATTTTAAAAACCCGTAAAACAAAGACAGTGAAAGAGAGAGAAATTCTTACAAAATTCGTTCAGGGGCTGTGATGCAACCTGGATTGACCATATATAGACGCACAGCTGGATGAGACATAAGGGTGGACACACTTGGGGCTGAGAGGTTGGGTGAGGTTGGGTGAGCAAACACAGACCCTTTAAAGTAATACTGCCTGGTACACTTCCCATGGGTCCCAAATCTCCAGGTTGAAGGGCATATTCCTATATCGAAAACATGCATGAGAAACCCAGAAGGTGGTACACTGTGTGATTTTGAAAAGTTTCTAAAACGCACCTCATTTCTCATTTCCTTGTGTTCGGGTTCGCCATTCCAGCTACTTTACTAGAAATCTCAGTACTTGGAGAATCAGCACCTTTAACCTCCTGTTCCGTACAGGTTGCAATTTGTCCTGAGGATGAAAGGGAAGAGGGGCAACCAATGAGAGACTAGATCTAGGTGTTGGGACAGGCACAGGTCACTCTATTTTCCCATCAGGAAGAAGAATTAACCACAGGCTCAGCCTGCCCCCCGGAACCTGAATAGGGTCTGAGGCAATCCCGTGCTTTTGCGGCCAGCTCCCAAAAAAGACAGTTGAAAAATGGAGCTCAGGGGCACTGCCATTCACAAACCCGCAGAGTTATAAATGATAACTCTCTTCCACAAATATATTGAGGGAAGGCAACGAAGAGGATTTGAAAGCAAGGCAGAATTGCAGGAAACATGTTTCAGGAGGTAGATTCGAATCGCCTTTAAACATATGTAAAGTGGTAAAACTTCGACAATGATGCCCTTGGCCAAAAAGAGCGTATGCGTTTTTTCCTGAATATATTCAGGAAAAAACGCATACGCTCTTTTTGGCCAACCAAGCAACCTGGAAAGGCAAATCAGCGCTACAAAGAAGTCTCGCTTCCCATCGGTCAAAAGGGCCATGCTGCAAAAAGTGTCAAAACCAGAAATGCAGGACAGGCGATGGAGAAATGGCAGCCTTGCTACGCTGATGGGTGGGATGTAAATTGCCAACAGCCACTCTGGAGAAGTGTACTGTGTGTCCTGAAACATCGAAAAAACACAGCTTAGGGAGCATAGGGCACGTCCACTCATGGGCGTATAAATTGGGAAAACTAAAAATCAGCAAGACACAGGCACCCCAAAGTTTA
The DNA here is from genome assembly GCF_028021215.1 of Eschrichtius robustus. Classification (NCBI taxonomy): domain Eukaryota; kingdom Metazoa; phylum Chordata; class Mammalia; order Artiodactyla; family Eschrichtiidae; genus Eschrichtius; species Eschrichtius robustus. Next base: position 330,203 of record NW_027175313.1, read on the forward strand.
GGGCTGCTCTGTTGACAAGAACCTCCACTTCATGACACCTTAAATATCCCAGGAAAGAGAAAAATGGATAAAGAAGTTGTGGTCCTTATGTACAATGGAATATCACTCAGACATGAAATCAATGTCATAAGGCTAGGAGAAGCAAGATGATTGGATTTAGGTACGACGATTCTAAGTGAAATAAGTCACACAGAAAAAGACACTTATCATAAGCTATCACTTATAGAGGGAATGTAAAAATCGCTACAGTTGAACTGAATTACAAAACAGAACAGAGTCACACGTTTAGAAAACACACTATAGCTGCTTAACGGGAAAGGTGAGGTGGGGTGATGCATAAAACAAGGGTTTCAAATTCACTCAGATACCGATCCATACACCCAATATGTAATAGACAAGACCTACTCCTTGCTCAGTGAACTGGACTCAACACCCCCTATTCACCGCACAAGAATATATGTGACTAGTAAGAATCTTAAAACCTATGTATTGATATCTGTCTGGAAGTGAGTCAAGTGGGTGTAAAGCGGCATAAACACAGCAGTGAAAAGTAGCGAATCCCCATTTTAAATTAAATAACTTTAAAAAACCCAAAAAAATAAAACAGTGATAGAGAGAGGAAATTTTACATAATTTGTTCCTGGGCTGTGATGCAACCTTGTTTGATCATATCTAGACCCACAGCTGGATGAGAAATAAAGCTGGACACTCTTGCAGCTGAAGGACTCTTTCCCTAGTTACCAGATTGGGGAACGTAAATAGGCTGCCGCCCTCTGGCCGTTACCTGCAAAAGCAGCTTTAAAATCTGTGTTAATGGTCACTTCATATGAACAAGTACTTCAGGGCTGTAAATGAAACCTGCCCTCAAAATGTCTTGAGGGAGGTAGTGGCCAAAACTTTTCAAAATGTGACACTTACTTTAAGAAAACAATGTGAAGAACTAAGCTGTAATCACAGTTTGATAAATAAAAAGAGCATGCTTTAAAGATCAATTTCAACAGATTATGGGACACATGCAAATTCAGCCACACAGAGGTATCAGCTCGCACCTGTTAGAATAACCAGCAGCAAGCAAACTACAAACAATAAATATTGAAGGTGTTTTGGAGAAATGCATACCCTCAATTTTAAGTGGGACATAACCTGGAAAGAGCCACTAATGAGAACTGAATGGTGGTGCCTTTAAAACGTACACACTGAGCTACCATATGATACAGCAAGCCCACTCCTTGGCCTATAACATAAGGAGATAGAACTGGAAAGACACAGGCAAGCAAATGTGCATTGCAGCAGTATTACAATAACCAAGACATGGAGGCAACCAAAAAGTCCATCAAGAGGTGCGTGGCCAAAGAATAACTGGTACACGTACAGATGGAATATGAGCCAGGGAAAAAAACAAAACAATGCCATTTGCAGCACTGTGTATGATTCTTGAGTTAATCAGGCAAATTGTACTAAGTCAGAAAGCAAAAGACACATATCCTATAATATCACTTATAGGTCTTAGCTAAAAATTGATACCAATGAAGATATTTCCACAGAGAAATGCAATCACAGATTCATTAAACAAACTTAGGGTTCACCAAATGGAAAGGTGTGAGGATTGGATACATTAGGATATTGGGGTTAAGATAGATATAGAAACACATGTGAAATATGTAATCACCAAAGACCTACGTAATACCAAGACAAGACTACTCAACATGGTGTCATAACCTACATGGGAAAATGATCCAAAGAAGAATAGATATATGTATATGTTTAAAAGAACCACATCTTGCACACCTAGAAGAAACAAAACATTTTAATCAAATTTGCTCTGACAAAAAATAAAAATTAAATTAAAAAAAGAACAAGAAGTAATGAGACATAAACTTAAGGGGCTTTGTGCTGGCACATTGCATTCTAATTTACAACCAGAACATGACTTCCATTAAGGCTCTGTCATCACTAATAAAGCAGCTTTATAAGCAATGTTGAAGGTAGCTTAAAAGAAGTCTCACTAATTATTGATAGTAACAAGGAAACAAAGAAAAGTAAAAATCTCACTGCAAAAAGTATACATAGGGTAAGGATAGTAGATCAAACACTGATTAAACTTCTGTAAAGAATAAAAGACAACAGTAGTATGTTTTGTTAAAAAAGAGAGGGCCCAAATAAATCTGAAATGAAAGAGATGATGTTACAACAGACACCACAGAAATACAAAGTATCTTAAGATACACACAGGGTAACTCAGGGCTCAGACTGGACAGAGCCCACTCTCCAGTCCCCTGTACATGACTTACAGGAGCCTCAGGAACTGAGGAGGAGGTCCCTGAGGAGAGGCTCAAGATAGAATATGGTAGGCATTAACATGACTGCATTCATCTTAAACATGCCTGAACTACATTCACACGAGATGATTTTGTCCTGTATGTACATCGGCACCTCTAGCCGGAACTGCAGATCTTTGGCTTCAACACCTCTACTGACAACATTAGCTTCACCTGCTGTGGACCGTCTCCTATAGGATTTCTAGAATCACAAAACATCGAAGCTTCACAGGACCCAGAGTCTGTGCGACTCCACACAGAGTCTCAGAGTCTCAACTCCACTCAGATACTCCACTCTTGGAGGGCACACACAAAGTAGTGTGCACATCAGAACCCAGGGGAAGGAGCAGTGACCCCGTAGGAGAATGACCAGAACTACCTGCTACTTTTAGAGGGTCTCCTGCAGAGGCAGCTGGTGGCTGTGGCTGTGGCTCACCGTGAGGACAACAACACTGGCAGCAGAAGTTCTGGGAAATACTCCTTGGTGTGAGCCCTCCCAGAGTCCGCCATTAGCCCCACCAAGAGCAAGGTAGGCTCCAGTGCTGGGTCGCCTCAGGCCAAACAACCAACAGGGAGGGAACCCAGCCCCATGCATCAGCAGACAAGCAGATTCAACTTTTTATTAAAGTTTTATTTAATCCGTAGACAAGCGGATTAAAGCTCTGCCCACCAAAGCAACACCCAGCTCTACCCACCACCAGTCCCTCCCATCAGGAAGCTTGCACAAGCCTCTAAGATAGACTCATCCACCAGAGAGCAGACAGCAGAAGCAAGAAGAACTACAATTCTGCAGCCTGTGGAAGGAAAACCACATTCACAGAAAGATAGACAAAATGAAAAGGCAGAGGAATTTATACCAGATCAAGGAACAAGATAAAACCCCAGAAAAAAAACGAAATGAGGTGGAGATAGGGAACCTTCCAGAAAAAGAATTCAGAATAATGATAGTGAAGTTGAGCCAAGACCTTAGAAAAAGAAAGGAGGCAAAGATCGAGAAGACACAAGAAATGCTTAACAAAGACCTAGAAGAATTAAGGAACAAACACCTAGAAGAATTAAAGAACAAACAAACAGAGGTGAACAATGTAATAACTGAAATGAAAAATACACTAGAAGGAATCAGTAGCAGAATAACTGTGGCAGAAGAACGGATAAGTGGCCTGGAAGACAGAAAGGTGGAAATCACTGCCATGGAACAGAATAAAAAAAAGAATGAAAATAAATGAAGACACCCCAAGAGTCCTCTGGGACAACATTAAACGCAACAACATTCGCATTATAGGGGTCCCAGAAGGAGAAGAGAGAGAGAAAGGACCCGAGAATATATTTGAAGAGATTATGGTCAAAAACTTCCCTAGCATGGGAAAAGAAATAGCCACCCAAGTCCAGAAGCACAGAGTGTCCCAGGCAGGAGAAACCAAAGGAGAAAAATGACAAGACACATAGTAATCAAATTGACAAAAATTAACGACAAAGAAAAATTATTGAAAGCAGCAAGGGAAAAATGACAAATAACATACAAGGGAAATCCCATAAGGATAACAGCTGATTTCTCAGCAGAAAATCTACAAGCCAGAAGGAAGTGGCATGATAAATTTAAAGTGATGAAAGGGAAGAACCTACAACCAAGGGTACTGCACCCTGCAAAGAGCTCATTCAGATTTGATGGAGAAATCAAAAGCCTTACAGACAAGCAAAAGCTAAGAGAATTCAGCACCATGCAACCAGCTCTACACCAAATGCTAAAAGAACTTCTCTAAGTGGGAAACACAAGAGAAGAAAAGGACCCACCAAGACAAACCCATAACAATTAAGAAAATAGTAGTAGGAACATACATATCGATAATTACCTTAAACGTGAATGCACTAAATGTTCCAACCAAAAGACATAGACTGGCTGAATGGATACAAAAACAAGACCCATATATATGCTGTCTACAAGAGACCCATTTCAGACCTAGGGACACATACAGACTGAAAGTGAGGCGATGGAAAAATATATTCTATGCTAATGAAAATCAAAAGAAAGCTGGAGTAGCAATACTCATATCAGATAAAATAGACTTTAAAATAAAGAATGTTACAAGAGACAAGGAAAGACACTACATAATGGTCAAGGGATCAATCCAAGAAGAAGATATAACAATTATAAATATATATGTACCCAACATAGGAGCACCTCAATGTATAAGGCAACTGCTAACAGTTATAAAAGAGGAAATCGACAGTAACACAATAATAGCGGGGGACTTTAACAGCTCACTTACACCAGTGGAGATCAGCCAGACAGAAAATTAATAAGGAAACACAAGCTTTAAATGACACAATAGACCAGATAGAGTTCATTGATATTTATAGGACATTCCATCCAAAAACAGCAGATTACACGTTCTTCTCAACTGCACACGGAATATTCTCCAGGATAGATCACATCTTGGGTCACAGATAAAGCCTCAGTAAATTTAAGAAAACTGAAATCATATCAAGCAGCTGTTCCGACCACAATGCTATGAGATTAGAAATCAATTACACGGAAAAAACTGTAAAAAACACAAACACATGGAGGCTAAACAATACGTTACTAAATAACCAAGAGATCACTGAAGAAATCAAAGGGGAAATCAAAAACTACCTAGAGACAAATGACAACAAAAACACGATGATCCAAAACCTATGGGATGCAGCAAAAGGAGTTCTAAGAGGGAAGTTTATAGCAATACAAGCCTACCTCAAGAAACAAGAAAAATCTCAAATAAACAATCTAACCTTACACCTAGAGGAACTAGAGAAAGAAGAACAAAACCCAAAGTTAGTAGAAGGAAAGAAATCCTAAAGATCAGAGCAGAAATAAATGAAATAGAAACAAAGAAAACGGAAGCAAAGATCAACAAAACTAAAAGCTGGTTCTTTGAGAAGATAAGCAAAAATGATCAACCTTTAGCCAGACTCAAGAAAAAGAGGGAGAGGATGCAAATCAACAAAATTAGAAGTGAAAAAGGAGAAGTTACAACAGACACCACAGGAATACAAAGCATCCTAAGAGACTACTACAAGCAACTCTATGCCAATAAAATGGACAATCTGGAAGAAATGGACAAATTCTTAGAAAGGGATAACCTTCAAAGATTGAACCAGGAAGAAATAGAAAATATGAACAAACCTATCACTAGCAATGAAATTGAAACTGTGATTAAAAATCTTCCAACAAACAGAAGTCCAGAACCAGATGGCATCACAGGTGAATTCTATCAAACATTTAGAGAAGAGCTAACACCCAACCTTCTCAAATTCTTCAAAACAATTGCAGGGGAAGGAACACTCCCAAACTCATTCTATGAGACCACCATCACCCTGATACCAAAATCAGACAGAGATACTACAAGGAAAGAAAATTATAGACCAATATCACTGATGAATATAGATGTAAAAATCCTCAACAAAATACTAGCAAACAGAATCGAACAACAGATTAAAAGGATCATACACCATGATCAAGTGGGGTTTTTTCCCAGGGATGCAAGGATTCTTCAATATACACAAATCAATGTGATACACCATATTAACAAATTGTAGAATAAAACCATATGATCATCTCAATAGATGAAGGAAAAGATTTTGAGAAAATTCAACACTCATTTACGATAAAAACTCTGCAGAGTGTGGGCATAGAGGGAAACTACCTCAACATAATAAAGGCCATATATGACAAACCCACAGCAAACAGCATTCTCAATGGTGAAAAACTGAAAGCGTTTCCTCTAAGATCAGAAACAAGACGAGGATGCCCACTCTCACCACTGCTATTCAACATAGTTTTGGAAGTCCTAGCCATGGCAATCAGAGAAGAAAAAGAAATAAAAGGATAACAAAAAGGAAAAGAAGAAGTAAAATTGTCACTGTTTGCAGATGACATGATATCATAGATAGAGAATCCTAAAGACGCCACCAGAAAACCACTGGAGCTAATCAATGAATTTGGTAAAGTTGCAGGATACAAAATTAATGCACAGAAATTGCTTGCATTCCTATACACTAACAATGAAAGATCAGAAAGAGAAATTAAGGAAACAATCCCATTACCACTGCAACAAAAAGAATAAAATACCTAGGAATAAACCTACCTAAGGAAGTAAAAGACCTGTACTCAGAAAACTATAAGACACTGATGAAAGAAATCAAAGATGATATAAACAGATGGAGACATATACCATGTTCTTGGATTAGAAGAATCAATATTGTGAAAATGACTATACTACCCAAAGCAATCTACAGATTCAATGCAATCCCGATCAAAATACCTTTGGCATTTTCTACAGAACAAGAAAAAAAAAATCTTAAAATTTATAGGGAGACACAAAAGACCCTGGATAGCCAAAGCAGTCTTGAGGGGGAAAAAAAGAGCTGGAGGAATCAGACTTCCAGACTTCAGACTATATTACAAAGCTACAGAAATCAAGATAATATGGTACTGACACAAAAACAGAAATATAGGTCAATAGAACAGGATAGAAAGCACAGAGATAAACCCACGTACCTATGGTTAACTAATCTATGACAAAGGAGGCAAGGGTATACAATGGAGAAAAGACAGTGTCTTCAGTAAGTGGTGGGGGGAAAACTGGACAGCTACATGTAAAAGAATGAAATTAGTACACTCCCTAACACCATACACAAAAATAACTCAAAATGGATTAGAGACCTAAATATAAGACCAGCCACTATAAAACTCTTAGAAGAAAACATAAGCAGAACAGTCTATGACATAAATCACAGCAAGATCCTTTTTGACCCACCTCCTAGAGAAATGGAAATAAAAACAAAAATTAAAAAATGGGACCAAATGAAACATAAATTCTTTTGCACAGCAAAGGAAAACTTAAGCAAGATGAAAAGACAACCATCAGAATGGGAGAAAATATTTTCAAATGAAGCAAATGGCAAAGGATTAATCTACAAAAAGCAGCTCATGTAGCTCAATATCACAAAACCAAACAACCCAATCCAAAAATGGGCAGAAGACCTAAATAGACATTTCTCCAAAGAAGATATACAGGTTGCCAACAAACACATGAAAGGATGCTGAACATCACTAATCATTGGAGAAATGCAAATCAAAACTACAGTGAGGTATCACCTCACACCAGTCAGAATGGCCATCATCAAAAAATCTACCAACAGTAAATGCTGGAGAGGCATTTATTGGAGAAAAAGGAACCCTCTTGCACTGTTGGTGGGAATGTAAATTGATATAGCCACTAGGGAGAACGGTATGGGGCTTCCTTAAAAACTAAAAATAGAACTACCATACAACCCAGCAAACCCACTCCTGGACATTTACCCTGAGAAAACCATAATTCAAAAAGAGTCATGTACCACAATGTTCACTGTAGCTCTATTTACAATAGCCAGGACATGGAAGCAAACTAAGTGTCCATCAACAGATAAATGGATAAAGAAGATGTGGCACATATATACAATGGAACATTATTCAGCCATAAAAAGAAACGAAATTGAGTTATTTTTAGTGAGGTGGATGGATCTAGAGTCTGTCCTACAGAGTGAAGTAAGTCAGAAAGAGAAAAACAAATACCGTATGCTAACAAATATATATGGAATCTAAAAAAAAAAAAGTTTATGAAGAACCTAGGGGCAGGAAAGGATTAAGGACACAGACGTAGAGAAAGGACTTGAGGACATGGGGAGAGGGAAGGGTAAGCTGGGACAAAGTGAGAGAGTGGTATGGACATATATACACTACCAAATGTAAAATTGATAGCTACTGGGAAGCAGCCACATAGCACAGGGAGATCAGCTCTGTGCTTTGTGACCACCTAAAAGGGTGGGATAAGGGAGTGAGAGGGAGGTGCAAGAGGGAGGGGATATGGTGTTATATGTATACGCATAGCTGATTCACTTTTTTATACAGCAGAAACTAACACACAATTGTAAAGCAATTATACTCCAATAAAGATGTAAAAGAAAAAAAAAAAAAAGAAAGCCCAGAGATAAACCTACACACCTATGGCCCACTAATCTATGACAAAGGAGGCAAGGGTATACAATGGAGAAAAGACAGTCTCTTCAATAAGTGGTGCTGGGAAAAATGGACAGTTACATGTAAAAGAATGAAATTAGAACACTCCCTAACACCATACACAAAAAATAAACTCCAAATGGATTAGAGACCAAAATGTAAGACCGGACACTATAAAACTCTTAGAGGAAAACATAGGAAGAATACTCTTTGACATAAATCACAGCAAGATCTTTTTTGATCCACCTCCTAGAGTAATGGAATAAAAAAAAAAACAAAAACAAATGGGAGCAAATGAAACCTAAAAGCTTTTGCAAAGCAAAGGAAACTACAAACAAGACGAAAAGACAACCCTCAGAATGGGAGAAAATATTTGCAAACGAATCAATGGACAAAGGATTAATCTCCAATGTATATAAACAGCTCATGCAGCTCAACAGTAAAAAAACAAACAAACCAATCCAAAAATGGGCAGATGACGTAAATAGACATTTGTCCCAAGAAGACATACAGATGACCAAGAAACACATGAAAAGCTACTCAACATCACTAATTATTAGAGAAACATAAACCAAAACTACAATGAGGTATCACCTCACACGAGTTAGAATGGGCATCATCAGAAAATCTACAAACAACAAATGCTGGAGAGGGTGTGGAGAAAAGGGAACCCTCTTACACTATTTGTGGGAATGTAAATTGATACAGTCACTATGGAGAACAGTATGGAGGTTCCTTAAAAAACTAAAAATAGAATTACCATATGACCCAGCAATCCCACTACTGGCCATATACCCAGAGAAAACCATAATTCAAAAAGACATATTCACCACAATATTCATTGCAGCACTATTTACAATAGCCAGGTCATGGAAGCAACCTAAATGCCCATAGACAGACGAACGGAAAAGATGTGCTACATATATAAAATGGAATATTACTCAGCCATAAAAAGGAATGAAATTGGGTCATTTGTAGAGACGTGGATAGATCTAGAGACTGTCATACAGAGTGAAGTAAGTCAGAAAGAGAAAAACAAATATCGTATATTAACGCATACATGTAGAACCTAGAAAAATGGTAAAGATGAACTGGTTTGCAAGGCAGAAATAGAGACACAGATGTAGAGAACAAATGTATGGACACCAAGGGGGGAAAGTGGCAGGGTGGTGGTGGTGGGATGAATTGCGACCCTGGGATTGACATATATACACTTATATGTATAAAATAGATAACCAATAAGAGCCTGCTGTATAAAAAAATGAATAAAATAAATTCAAAAATTAAAAAATAAATAATACTTAAGAAAATAAAACAGAAAAAAAAAGTTCTGTCCTTCCCATAGACGTATTTATATGAATGAATGATTTCCATGCTTATATCCATAAATACAAAAAGAGGAATAAAACTTACCTTGAACCAAAAAAGAAAAAAAAAAAACTGAACCCACTGGTCATACAGAGGAAAACCCTATCAGCGCACTTGCTCCAGTGGTAAACAATTCTTAAGTTGGTCACAGGTGGGGAATCATCTCCCATGCAGCCAGCAGCCCCCACACAAGGAGCGTCCTCATTGCAAAGCTGGGGGACCGTGAGGAGGCGTCTCTGACTAAACGTGAGCTGAGCCCCAGGCCAGCTGCTGCTGAACTTTTCCCACCGTTCCCAGGTAAAACACCTGAATGTGTGCAAAGACTAAAAACTAGAGGAAGGGGCTTGGAGTCACACCAGCGACAGCACGCAGGCCGACTTGGTGCCTGCAGGCCAGCCAGGATGGTCCTGGCCCCGGGCGCTCATCTGGAAACTTTCCATTTCCCTGCCTGAGGTACCCCTCCTGTCCCGGCCCCCACTGCTTTTTTCCTTCCTTACCTCTGCCCGGGGAGAAATTCCAGCAGCAAGTATGGGTGACACATCCTCTTCTTTAGCAGGTGGCAGCCCGGCAACTCCTGCAGAAAGTCCAGTAGAGCCCCAGTCACAACGGGCCACTCATAGAGCCGTAGGCCCTACTGCCTCCCACCAGCCCAACCCCGAGACTGCTGACGGGGCAGAGAATATGGCGTCAGGCACAGCTGCAGAGGCTTTTGCTGCCTGGAGGGGTGTTTATATTGACCTCAACCCAGGCACACCTGGGAAGGGCTGGCCGGCCGGGTCAGGCTGCCCAGGTCAGCCAATCCTCGCCCCTCAGGGGCTCAGATTTGCAGAAAATGGGCCTTGCTGCACCGGCCAGATCCAAGGAACAGGTGTAGGGTCCCGAGAGTCAGGATAGATAAGGGGCGGCAGCCCTGGCTTGTTTTCTAATCATTTTATCTGGTCCATGAGTGGGAGACAACTTCAAGAAGACCCTCTGCTAATGAGAGGAACCCAGGAGTCAGGGAGAGGAGGGGTGGTGGGTGGAGACAGAGGCCTGGTGCCCCGGCTGCTGTGGAAGCCCCTGGAAGACCAGGCAGAGGGAGGTCGCACAGAGTGAAGCCTAGGGTCACAGACCTGTTGGAGCTGCTGTTTATTAGTTCAAGCTCTGCTCTGAGGTGCTCTGTGTCAGCTCTGAGTGACAGGTGTGCTGGGGGTGCTCTGCAATGAGGGCTATGTGCACAGTTCCTGTGTGCCCAGCCCTGTCGGGGTACCTGTCCACGGGAGCTCCATATCCAGGGAGGGGCCTGCCCACGAGAGCCCCGTGGGCTGCTGGGTACCTGCCCAGGTGAGCTCCATATCCTGGGAGGGGCCTAACCACCAGAGCCCCGTGGGCTGCTGGGTACCTGCCCAGGTGAGCTCCATATCCTGGGAGGGGCCTGACCACCAGAGCCCCATGGGCTGCTGGGGACCTGGTAGAGGACGCCAGGACAGTCAGTGAAGCCACAGAGGATATACATCTAGTAGTTCCTAATTCCTACACCCTGCTGGTCATTCTACCATCCACCAGGACATGGTATTCTGTATTAGACTTCAATGATGCCTTCTTCTGTATTCCATTCGTCCCAGAGTCACAAGAAATTTTGGCTGTGAGTGGCAGGACTCAACATACAACAAAAACAATACTGCTGGGCCGTCCTGCCCCAGGGGTTCAAAAATTCCCACACCATCTTTGTGGAAACGTTAGCTAAAGACCTAAAAGATCTACCTCTGGAGAAGGGAACCCTCCTTCAATATGCAGATGACATTCTGATCACCAGCCCGACTAAGGAGGCCTCTGAACTACCTAGCCAATAAAAGATAGAAGGTGTCCAAGAAAAAGGCTCAAATATCACAAACTAAGGTGACCTTCCTGGGCTTCATTCGCTCAGAAGGTCGGAGAAGCCCACCCCAGGAAAGGGAAGAAGCCATTTGCAGCCTCACCCTTCCTGAAACTAGAAGACAGCTTAGGGGTTCCTGGGGAGACCGGGGTTTGCTGCATCTGAATCCCTAACTACAGTCTAATAGCTGGGCCTCTATATGAAACACTGAAAGGAAAAGATGATGATCCTTTTGAATAGAATCCAGAAGCGGCCTTTCAAGAATGGAAAGAGCAGTCAGTTCAGACCCGTGCCCTGGACCTCCCTAAGTTAGCTAAACCCTTTGACCTTTACATTCCTGGTCCAAGGCGAATCGCCCTTGGAGTATTAGTGCAAAAACTGGGACCACTTGAAATGGAACAATGCAAGAATGCCCTCCAGGCATTGGCCAGCCACCCCATCCGACCAGGATACTGGGGGTATCTAAAAACCTGGAAATCAGCAGCCCACAAGGCCAGCTCCCTCCTAAGGGAAAAGGACGCCACTTGGTGATCCTAACCACCCACCATGCCCTGAAGTTGCAGGGATTGCTCCGTGGGCACAATGACCTCGAGTGAGGAGGCGCTCCAACACCAACCTCCAGAGAGAAAACCTGGAGCAATGGGCCCCAATGACGACTCGTTTGACCATCACTTGACCTGGAGCTTCTCTCAGAAAACAACAAGAGTGTGTCCCAAAAGAGCAGACTATTGCTTACAGGACTTACTGCACCCAGAGCGGAGCTAATAAACTTGGCAGGGGAACCGTAAATAACGCTGCCACCATAGAAAAGCCTACAGACACCGCGGTGACGGCGGCCAATGAGACCGGCTGTACTCCTGGCTACTTCAAAAGGCCGTTGACTGAGTGGCCGTCAAGGTCCTGGATCACCACCGGCCCTGGACTGTCTGGGAGTTGAGCAAGCAGGGCTCTGACACCTGGTGTTGTTTGTACGTTAATTCAGTGGCCTAACTGAAGAAAGTGCAGACTACTGGTCAGAGCATCTAGGCTAGCAGGAACTGTCAGCCTAAGGGGCCGAACCAATGTGGAGCAGGGTAAAACGGCCCACCCCCCCCCCAGCGTCTCTGCACATCTCTTTCCTGGACCCTTAAAGGTCATTAGAATCTATAAAACTTCCAATGCTGGTGCTCAGGCAGACGAGCAGTGAGGGAGGAGGCCTGGGGACAATCAACCTCACCTGGAGGCTGCTTGGGAGAAGTCCTCCCCCTCGCCCCGGGTATGAGGACACCCAACTCAGCACGAAGCATTTACAGAAGAGGTGTCTGCACCCTCAGCACCCCAAGAATGAGGAATGGGACAAAAGGCAGAGGAGGGCTTTGTCACTGGCAAAGCCCATGAAAAATTCCTGGGAGATGAAAATAGAATCTGGGCAATAAAATAAAGTCTAAGCATTTTTTCCTTTGTGCTTTGTCTAATTTCACTTGCTCCTAGGTTTCCACATGCAGAGGTCCCACACCCGACACTTCAGACCCGATTTCCTAGTGCAAAATGGCTGGGCCGACACCTCAGCTCGTGGGGCCCCGTGCAGACTCTGCGACATAGAGCCTGAGCTCCAGCCAACCCGGCCCTCGAGAGCTCCGCCCACTCCCTCCCGCTGACGCTGCCAGGATCTCTACACAGCAGCCCGGCCCACAACCCGCAGGGGAGCACACACTCTCACCTCTCCATTCTCTGATCAAAATATAAAGTTTTCCTTTGCTTCTGAACCAAAGTCAGTCTCGATCTGTTGGCTCCAATGACACTAGGCAGGGAGACCCTTGTTGGGGCCCACTCTGCAGGATCAGTAACAGAATTTGAGAACATTGTAACTTCAAAGAACAGATGTGCGAGCCAAACTGTAATTAACATAGAGCAGTGTATAAGGCTCGTGTAAAATAAGATGTTTCTAACACTTCCATTTGATATTTCCATCACTTTATTATAAGCAAGTTTAGTGGAGGGGTTTGTCTTATTTGTCAGGTCAACAGTAGAGAAATGCAGTGATTTCTTTCCAAGGATGTACATCTAATAATCTTGGTTGAAGTTTCAACCTTGTTTTGACTGATTTTCCATTGAAAATGATACCTCTCTTTCAGCTCCTAGATTTCTGAGAAGTATAAAATCTTATATTTTTTATTACCAAAGGGGAAAGGTGGGAGGAGGGATAAATTAACAGTTTCAGATTAACATATACACACTGCTATGTATAAAATATATCATCAACAAGGAACTACTGTATAACACAGGGAACTATACTCAATATTTTGTAATGACCCCTAAGGGGAAATAATCTGAAAAACAATAGATATCTATATCGACATCATCTATCAACTACAGATAAAATGGAAACTAAAGGAGGCCGATGGTGAGCGTTTCTGAACCTGAAGACTTCAATCATCTAAAGTTCGGACTCTGCCTACGGCCCAAGTCCCTTAATGAACACACATGTACCAGTAGCTTAAAAATTCCCCAGATTGGAGTTCGGGGAGACACTGATTTGGAAAAATCCCTGGTGTTCTCCTTACATACACGGGACCTTTCCTACAGCTAAAACATGCCTGTGACACCCAGAAGATGGAACACGGTTGGATCAGGGAGCTTTTGGAAAAGGCACCAAAACTCCTAATTTCCTGGATGTCGGGTTCACACCTCCAGCCTTTTTCCTTAAAATCTCCCCACCTGAGGATGTCAGCACCTTCAACATCCAGTTGCACAAAATTTGGAATTTTTCCAAAGGAAGAAGGGGAAGGAGGAGAAACAAGGAGAGCCAAGCCCTAGATGTTCGGACAGGCACATGTCACTCTAATTTCCAATCAGGAAGAAGAATTAAGCAAAGGCTTAGCCTGCCACCGGGAACCACAGTAGGGCCAGAAGCAAACCAGCGGTTCTGCGGACAGCTCCCAAAAAAGCGAGTTGAAAAATGGAGCTCAGGGGCACTGCAATTCACAAACCTGCAGAGTTATAAATTATAACTATCGTCCAAAACTATATTGAGGGAAGGCAACGAACAGGATTGGAAAGCAAGGCAGAATTGCAGGAAACAGATTTCAGGAGTTAGATTCGAATAGCCCCTAAAGCACATGAAAAGCGGCCAAAAGTCGACAACTATGCACATGGCCAAAAAGAGCATATGTGTTTTTTTCTGTTTTTTTCTGAATAAATTCAGGAAAAAACGCATAGGCTCTTTTTGGCCAACCAAGCAAGCTGGAAATGCAATGCAGCACTACAAAGAAGTCTCACTTCCCATCGGTCAAAAGGGCCTTCCTAAAAAAGTGTAAAAAAAATACAGGAGAGGCCAGGGAGGAAAGGAGCATTGTACACTGATGGTCGGGATGTAAATTGCCAATGGCGACTCTGGAGAACGTTCGGTGTTTCCTAAAACATCTAAAAACACAGCTAGAGAGAAAGGGGCACATCCATTCATGGCGTATAAATTGGAAAATTAAATCAACAAGACACAGACACCTCAAAGTTTAGGCTGCTCTGGTTACAAGAATCTCCACTTGTGTACATCTTAAATATCACAGGGATGAGAAAAATGGTAAAGAAGTTGTGGTACTTATGTACAATGGAATATCACTCAGCCATGAAATCAATATCATAAGGCTAGTAGCAGCATGATGAGTGGATTTAGGTACGACGATTCTAAGTGAAATAAGTCACACAGAAAAAGACACTTATCATAAGATATCACTTATAGAGGGAATGTAAAAACCGTTACCCTTAAACTGAATTACAAAACAGAACAGAGTCCACCCATTTAAAAACACACTATGGCTGCTTAACGGAAAGGTGAGGTGGGGTGATGCATAAAACAAGGGGTTCAAATTAGCTCAGATACCGTTCCATAAACCCAATATGTAGTAGACAAGACCTACTCCTTGCTCAGTGAACTAGACTCAACACCCCCTATTCAGCGCACAAGAATATATCTGAGTAGTAGAATCTGAAAACCTATGTATTGATCTCTCTCTGGAAGAGAGTCAAGTGAGTGTAAAGCGGCTTAAAACAGCCGTGAAAAGCAGCTAAAACCCATTTAAAAATAAATTACTTTAAAAAACCCGTAAAACAAAGACAGTGTAAGAGAGAGTAATTCTTACAAAATTCGTTCAGGGGCTGTGATGCAACCTGGATTGACCATATCTAGACCCACAGCTGGATGAGACATATGGTGGACACTCTTGGGGCTGAGAGGTTTGGTGAGGTTGGGTGAGCAAACGCTGACCCTTTAAAGTAATACTGCGTGGTACCCATCCCATGGGTCCCAAATCTCCAGGTCAAGGCATCTTCCTACAACGAAAACATGCATGAGTAACCCAGATCATGGTACACCGTCTGATCGGGGAAAGGGTTCTGAAACGCACCTCATTTCTCATCTCCTTGTGCTCGGGTTCGCCATTCCAGCTTCTTAACTAGTAATCTCCCTACAGGGAGAAACAGCACCTTTAAGCTCCTGTTCCATACAGGTTGCAATTTGTCCTGAGGATGAACGGGAAGAGGGGCAACCAATGAGAGACTAGATCTAGGTGTTGGGACAGGCACAGGTCACTCTATTTTCCCTCAGGAAGAAGAAATAACCACAGGCTCACCCTGCCGCCCGGAACCAGAATAGGGCCTGAGGCAATCCCGCACTTCTGCGGGCCAGCTCCCCAAAAAAGCCAGTTGAAAAATGGTGCATATGGGCACTGCAATTCACAAACCTGCAGAGTTATAAATGATAACTCTCGTCCACAAATATATTGAGGGAAGGCAACGAAGAGGATTTGAAGCAAGGCAGAACTGCAGGAAACACATTTCAGGAGGTAGATTCGAATCGCCTTTAAAGCACATGAAAAGCGGCAAAACGTCGACAATGATGCCCTTGGCCAAAAAGTGCGTACGCGTTTTTTCCTGAATATATTCAGGAAAAAATCGCATACGCCCTTTTTGACCAACCAAGCAACCTGGAAAGGCAAATCAGCGCTACAAAGAGGTCTCACTTCCAATCCGTCAAAAGGGCCATGCTGAAAAAAGTGTGAAAACCACAGAAGCAGGACAGGCCATGGAGAAATGGGAGCCTTGCTACACTGATGGGGCGGGATGTAAATTGCCAGCAACCACTCTGGAGAAGTGTACGGTGTGGCGTGAAACATCAAAAAAAACACAGCTTAGGGAACATAGGGCACTTCCACTCCTGGGCGTATAAATGGGAAAATTAAAAATCAGCAAGACACAGGCACCCCAAAGTTTAGGGCTGCTCTGTTGACAAGAACCTCCACTTCATGACACCTTATATATCCCAGGAAAGAGAAAAATGGATAAAGAAGTTGTGGTCCTTATGTACAATGGAATATCACTCAGCCATGAAATCAATGTCATAAGGCTAGTAGCAGCATGATGAGTGGATTTAGGTACGACGACTCTAAGTGAAATAAGTCACACAGAAAAAGACACTTATCATAATCTATCACGTATAGAGGGAATGTAAAAACTGCTACACTTGAACTGAATTACAAAAGAGAACAGAGTCACACGTTTAGAAAACACACTATGGCTGCTTAACGGGAAAGATGAGGTTGTGTGATGCATAAAACAAGGGTTTCAAATTAGATCAGATACCGTTCCATACACCCAATATGTAATAGACAAGACCTACTCCTTGCTCAGTGAACTGGACACAACACCCCCTATTCACCGCACAAGTATATATCTGACTAGTGAGAATCTTAAAACCTATGTATTGATATCTCTCTGGAAGTGTGTCAAGTGGGTGTAAAGCCGCATAAACACAACCGTGAAAAGCAGCTAAACCCCATTATAAAAATAAATTACTTGTAGAAACCCGTAAAATAAAGACAGTGAAAGAGAGAGAAATTCTTACACAATTAGTTCAGGGGCTGTGATGCAACCTGGATTGAAAATATCTAGACCCACAGTTGGATGAGACCTAAGGGTGGACATTCTTGGGGCTGAAAGGTTTGGTGAGGTTGGGTGAGCAAACACAGACGGTTTAAGGTAATACTGCGTGGTACCCATCCCATGGGTCCCAAATCTCCAGTTTTAAGGGAATCTTCCTGCATTGAAAACATGCATGAGAAACCCAGAAGATGGTACACCATGTGATCGGGAAAGGTTTCTAAAACGCACCTCATTTCTCATCTCCTTGTGCTCGGGTTTGCCATTCCAGCTACATTACTAGCAATCTCCCTACTTGGAGAATCAACACCTTTAACCTCCTGTTCTGTACAGGTTGCAATTTGTCCTGAGGATGAACGGGAAGAGGGGCAACCAATGAGAGACTAGATGTAGGTGTTGGGACAGGCACAGGTCACTCTATTTTCCCATCAGGAAGAAGAATTAACCACAGGCTCAGCCTGCCGCTGGGAACCAGAATAGTGCCTGAGGCAATCCCGCGCTTCTGCGGCCAGCTCCGAAAAAAGCCAGTTGAAAAATGGAGCACATGGGCACTGCAATTCACAAACCCGCTGAGTTATAAATGATAACTCTCGTCCACAAATACATTGAGGAAAGGCAACGAAGAGGATTTGAAAGCAAGGCAGAACTGCAAAACACAGATTACAGGAGGTAGATTCGAATCGCCTTTCAAGCACAAGAAAAGCGGCAAAACGTGGAAAATGATGCACTTGGCCAAAAAGGGCGTATGCGTTTTTTCCTGAATATATTCAGGAAAAAACGCATACGCCCTTTTGGGCCAACCAAGCAACCTGGAAAGGCAAATCAGCGCTACAAAGTAGTCTCGCTTCCCATGGGTCAAAAGGGCCATGCTGAAAAAAGTGTCAAAACCACAAATGCAGGACAGGCCATGGAGAAATGGGAGCCTTGCCACGCTGATGGGCGGGATGTAAATTGCCAACAGCCACTCTGGAGAAGTGTACGGTGTGGCCTGAAACATCGAAAAAACAAAGTTTATGGAGCATAGGGCACTTCCACTCATGGGCGTATAAATTGGGAAAACTAAAAATCAGCAAGACTCAGGCACCCCAAAGTTTAGGGCTGCTCTGTTGACAAGAACCTTCACTTCACGAAACATTAAATATCCCAGGAAGGAGAAAAATGGATAAAGAAATTGTGGTCCTTATGTACAATGGAATATCACTCAGCCATGAAATCAATGTCATAAGGCTAGTAGCAGCATGATGAGTGGATTTAGGTACGACGACCCTAAGTAAAATAAGTCACACAGAAAAAGACACTTATCAAAAGCTATCACCTATAAAAGGAATGTAAAAATCGCTACAATTGAACTGAATTACAAATCACAACAGAGTCACACATTTAGAAAACACACTATGGCTGCTTAACGGGAAAGGTGACGTGGGGTGATGCATAAAACAAGGGTTTCAAATTAGCTCAGATACCGTTCCATACACCCAATATGTAATAGACAAGACCTACTCCTTGCTCAGTGAACTGGACTCAACACCCCCTATTCACCACACAAGAATATATCTGACTAGTGAGAATCTTAAAACTTATTTATTGATATCTCTCTGGAAGTGAGTCAAGTGGGTGTAAAGCCGCATAAACACAGCCGTGAAGGGCAGCTAAACCCCATTATAAAAAAAATTAGTTTTAAAAACCCATGAAACAAAGACAGTGAAAGCGAGAGAAATACTTACAAAATTCATTCAGGGGCTTTGACGCAACCTGGATTGACCATATCTAGACCCACAGCTGGATGAGACATAAGGTTGGACACTCTTGGGGCTGAGAGGTTTGGTGTGGTTGGGTGAGCAAACGCAGACCCGTTAAAGTAATAAAGCGTGGTACCCATCCCATGGGTCCCAAATCTCCAGGTTCAAGGGCATCTTCCTACATCGAAAACATGCATGAGAATCCCAGAAAATGGTACACCGTGTGATTGGGAAAGTTTCTAAAACGCACCTCATTTTTCATCTCCTTGTGCTCGGGTTCGCCATTCCAGCTACTTCACTAGCAATCTCCCTACTTGGAGAATCAGCACCTTTAAGCTCCTGTTCCCTACAGGTTGCAATTTGTCCTGAGGATGAATGGGAAGAGGGGCAGCCAAAGAGAGACTAGATCTAGGTGTTGGGACAGGCACAGGTCACTCTATTTTCTCATCAGGAAGAAGAAATAACCACAGGCTCAGCCTGCCACCCGGAACCAGAATAGGGCCTGAGGCAATCCCGCACTTCTGCGGCCAGCTCCCAAAAAAGCCAGTTGAAAAATGGAGCACATGGGCACTGCAATTCACAAACCTGCAGAGTTATAAATGATAACTCTCTTCCACAAATATATTGAGGGAAGGCAACGAAGAGGATTTGAAAGCAAGGCAGAATTGCAGGAAACAGGTTTCAGGAGGTAGATTCGAATCGCCTTTAAAGCACATGAAAAGCGGCAAAACGTCGACAATGATGCCCTTGGCCAAAAAGGGCGTATGCGTTTTTACCTGAATATATTCAGGAAAAAACGCATACGCCCTTTTTCGCCAACCAAGCAACCTGGAAAGGCAAATCAGCGCTACAAAGAAGTCTCGCTTCCGATCCGTCAAAAGGGCCCTGCTGAAAAAAGTGTCAAAACCACAAATGCAGGACAGGCCAAGGAGAAATGGGAGCCTTGCCACACTGATGGGCGGTATGTAAATTGCCAACAGCCTCTCTGGAGAAGTGTACGGTGTGTCCTGAAACATCGAAAAAACACAGCTTAGGGAGCATAGGGCACTTCCACTCATGGGCGTAGAAATTGGGAAAACTAAAAATCAGCAAGACACAGGCACCCCAAAGTTTAGGGCTGCTCTGTTGACAAGAACCTCCACTTCATGACACCTTAAATAACCCAGGAAAGAGAAAAATGGATAAAGAAGTTGTGGTCCTTATGTACAATGGAATATCACTCAGACATGAAATCAATGTCATAAGGCTAGTAGCAGCATGATGAGTGGATTTAGGTACGACGACTCTAAGTGAAATAAGTCACACAGAAAAAGACACTTATCGTAAGCTATCACTTATAGAGGGACTGTAAAAACCGCTACACTTGAACTGAATTACAAAAGAGAACAGAGTCACACGTTTAGAAAACACACTATGGCTGCTTAACGGGAAAGGTGAGTTGGGGTGATGCATAAAACAAGGGTTTCAAATTAGCACAGATACCGTTCCATACACACAATATGTAATAGACAAGACCTACTCCTTGCTCAGTGAACTGGACTCAACACCCCCTATTCACCGCACAAGTATATATCTGACTAGTAAGAATCTTAAAACCTATGTATTCATATTTCTCTGGAAGTGTGTCAAGTGGGTGTAAAGCCGCATAAACACAGCCGTGAAAAGCAGCTAAACCCCATTATAAAAATAAATTACTTGTAAAAACCCATAAAACAAAGACAGTGAAAGTGAGAGAAGTTCTTACACAATTCGTTCATAGGCTGTGATGCAAACTGGATTGACCAATTCTAGACCAACAGGTGGATGAGACCTAAGGGTAGACACTCTTGGGGCTGACAGATTTGGTGAGGTTGGGTGAGCAAACGCAGACCCTTTAAAGTAATACTGCGTGGTACCAATCCCATGGGTCCCAAATCTCCAGGTTCAAGGGCATCTTCCTGCATCGAAAACATGAATGAGAAACCCAGAAGATGGTACACCGTGTGATCGGGAAAGGTTTCTAAAACCACCTCATTTCTCACCTCCTTGTGCTCGGGTTCGCCATTCCAGCTACTTTACTAGCAATCACCCTTCTTGGAGAATCAGCACCTTTAACCTCCTGTTCTGTACAGGTTGCAATTTGTCCTGAGGATGAACGGGAAGAGGAGCAACCAATGAGAGACTAGATCTAGGTGTTGGGACAGGCACAGGTCACTCTATTTTCCCATCAGGAAGAAGAATTAACCACAGGCTCAGCCTGCCGCCCGGAACCAGAATAGGGCCTGAGGCAATCCCGCGCTTCTGCGGCCAGCTTCGAAAAAAGCCAGTTGAAAAATGGAGCACATGGGCACTGCAATTCACAAACCCGCTGAGTTATAAATGATAACTCTCGTCCACAAATATATTGAGGGAAGGCAACGAAGAGGATTTGAAAGCAAGGCAGAACTGCAAAACACAGATTACAGGAGGTAGATTCGAATCGCCTTTCAAGCACATGAAAAGCGGCAAAACGTGGAAAATGATGCACTTGGCCAAAAAGGGCGTATGCGTTTTTTCCTGAATATATTCAGGAAAAAACGCATACGCCCTTTTGGGCCAACCAAGCAACCTGGAAAGGCAAATCAGCGCTACAAAGTAGTCTCGCTTCCCATGGGTCAAAAGGGCCATGCTGAAAAAAGTGTCAAAACCACAAATGCAGGACAGGCCATGGAGAAATGGGAGCCTTGCCACGCTGATGGGCGGGATGTAAATTGCCAACAGCCACTCTGGAGAAGTGTACGGTGTGGCCTGAAACATCGAAAAAACAAAGTTTATGGAGCATAGGGCACTTCGACTCATGGGCGTATAAATTGGGAAAACTAAAAATCAGCAAGACTCAGGCACCCCAAAGTTTAGGGCTGCTCTGTTGACAAGAACCTTCACTTCACGAAAACTTAAATATCCCAGGAAGGAGAAAAATGGATAAAGAAATTGTGGTCCTTATGTACAATGGAATATCACTCAGCCATGAAATCAATGTCATAAGGCTAGTAGCAGCATGATGAGTGGATTTAGGTACGACGACTCTAAGTGAAATAAGTCACACAGAAAAAGACACTTATCAAAAGCTATCACCTATAAATGGAATGTAAAAATCGCTACAATTGAACTGAATTACAAATCACAACAGAGTCACACATTTAGAAAACACACTATGGCTGCTTAACGGGAAAGGTGACGTGGGGTGATGCATAAAACAAGGGTTTCAAATTAGCTCAGATACCGTTCCATACACCCAATATGTAATAGACAAGACCTACTCCTTGCTCAGTGAACTGGACTCAACACCCCCTATTCACCACACAAGAATATATCTGACTAGTGAGAATCTTAAAACTTATGTATTGATATCTCTCTGGAAGTGAGTCAAGTGGGTGTAAAGCCGCATAAACACAGCCGTGAAGGGCAGCTAAACCCCATTATAAAAAAAAATTAGTTTTAAAAACCCATGAAACAAAGACAGTGAAAGCGAGAGAAATTCTTACAAAATTCATTCAGGGGCTTTGACGCAACCTGGATTGACCATATCTAGACGCACAGCTGGATGAGACATAAGGGTGGACACTCTTGGGGCTGAGAGGTTTGGTGTGGTTGGGTGAGCAAACGCAGACCCTTTAAAGTAATACTGCACGGTACCCATCCCATTTGTCCCCAATCTCCAGGTTCAAGGGCATCTTCCTACATCGAAAACATGCATGAGAAACCCAGAAGATGGTACACCATGTGATTGGCAAAGTTTCTAAAACGCACCTCATTTGTCATCTCATTGTGCTCGGGTTCGCCATTCCAGCTACTTTACTAGAAATCTCCCTACTTGGAGAATCAGCACCTTTAACCTCCTGTTGCATACAGGTTGCAATTTGTCCTAAGGATGAATGGGAAGAGGGGCAACCAATGAGAGACTAGATCTAGGTGTTGGGACAGGCACAGGTCACTCTATTTTCCCATCAGGAAGAAGAATTAACCACAGGCTCAGCCTGCCGCCCGGAACCAGTATAGGGCCTGAGGCAATCCCGCGCTTCTGCGGCCAGCTCCCAAAAAAGCCAGTTGAAAAATGGAGCACATGGGCACTGCAATTCACAAACCTGCAGATTTATAAATGATAACTCTCGTCCACAAATATATTGAGGGAAGGCAACGAAGAGGATTTGAAAGCAAGGCAGAGTTGCAGGAAACAGGTTTCAGGAGGTAGATTCGAATCGCCTTTAAAGCACATGAAAAGCGGAAAAACGTCGACAATGATGCCCTTGGCCAAAAAGGGCGTATGCGTTTTTTCCTGAATATATTCAGGAAAAAACGCATACGCCCTTTTTGGCCAACCAAGCAACCTGGAAAGGCAAATCAGCGCTACAAAGAAGTCTCGCTTCCTATCGGTCCAAAGGGCCATGCTGAAAAAAGTGTCAAAACCACAAATGCAGGACAGGCCATGGAGAAATAGGAGCCTTGCTACGCTGATGGGCGGGATGTAAATTGCCAACAGCCACTCTGGAGAAGTGTACGGTGTGTCCTGAAACATCGAAAAAACAAAGCTTAGGGAGCATAGGGCACGTCCACTCATGGGCGTAGAAATTGGGAAAACTAAAAATCAGCAAGACACAGGCACCCCAAAGTTTAGGGCTGCTCTGTTGACAAGAACCTCCACTTCATGACACCTTAAATATCCCAGGAAAGAGAAAAATGGATAAAGAAGTTGTGGTCCTTATGTACAATGGAATATCACTCAGCCATGAAATCAATGTCATAAGGCTAGTAGCAGGATGATGAGTGGATTTAGGTACGACGACTCTAAGTGAAATAAGTCACACAGAAAAAGACACTTATCATAATCTATCACGTATAGAGGGAATGTAAAAACTGCTACACTTGAACTGAATTACAAAAGAGAAGAGTCACACGTTTAGAAAACACACTATGGCTGCTTAACGGGAAAGGTGAGGTGGTGTGATGCATAAAACAAGGGTTACAAATTAGCTCAGATACCGTTCCATACACCCAATATGTAATAGACAAGACCTACTCCTTGCTCAGTGAACTGGACTCAACACCCCCTATTCACCGCACAAGAATATATGTGACTAGTAAGAATCTTAAAACCTATGTATTGATATCTCTGTGGAAGTGTGTCAAGTGTGTGTAAAGCCGCATAAACACAGCCGTGAAAAGCAGCTAAACCCCATTATAAAAATAAATTAGTTTTAAATCCCGTGAAACAAAGACAGTGAAAAAGACAGAAATTCTTACAAAATTCATTCAGGGGTTGTGACGCAACCTGGATTGACCATATCTAGACCCACAGCTGGATGAGACATAAGGGTGGACATTCTTGGGGCTGAGAGGTTTGGTGAGGTTGGGTGAGCCAACACAGACCCTTTAAGGTAATACTGCGTGGTACCCATCCCATGGGTCCCAAATCTCCAGGTTCAAGGGCATCTTCCTACATCGAAAACTTGCATGAGGAACCCAGAAGATGGTACACCGTGTGATTTTGAAAGGTTTCTAAAACGCACCTCATTTCTCATCTCCTTGTGCTTGGGTTCGCCATTCCAGCTACTTCACTAGCAATCTCCCTACTTGGAGAATCAGCACCTTTAACCTCCTGTTCCGTACAGGTTGCAATTTGTCCTGAGGATGAATGGGAAGAGGGGCAGCCAATGAGAGACTAGATCTAGGTGTTGGGACAGGCACAGGTCACTCTATTTTCTCATCAGGAAGAAGAAATAACCACAGGCTCAGCCTGCCACCCACAACCAGAATAGGGCCTGAGGCAATCCCGCGCTTCTGCGGCCAGCTCCAAAAAAAGCCAGTTGAAAAACGGAGCACATGGGCACTGCAATTCACAACCCTGCAGAGTTATAAATGATAACTCTCGTCCACAAATATATTGAGGGAAGGCAATGAAGAGGATTTGAAAGCAAGGCAGAATTGCAGGAAACAGGTTTCAGGAGGTAGATTCGAATCGCCTTTAAAGCACATGAAAAGCGGCAAAACGTGGACAATGATGCCCTTGGCCAAAAAGGGCGTATGCGTTTTTTCCTGAATATATTCAGGAAAAAACGCATACGCCCTTTTTGGCCAACCAAGCAACATGGAAAGGCAAATCAGCACTACAAAGGAGTCCCGCTTCGAATCGGTCAAAAGGGCCATGCTGAAAAATGTGTCAAAACCACAAAAGCAGGACAGGCCATGGAGAAATGGGAGCCTTGCTACACTGATGGGCGGGATGTAAATTGCCAGCAGCCACTCTGGAGAAGTGTACGGTGTGGCCTTAAACATCGAAAAAACACAGCTTAGGGAGCATAGGGCACTTCCACTCATGGGCGTATAAATTGGGAAAACTAAAAATCAGCAAGACACAGGCACCCCAAAGTTTAGGGCTGCTCTGTTGACAAGAACCTCCACTTCATGACACCTTAAATATCCCAGGAAAGAGAAAAATGGATAAAGAAGTTGTGGTCCTTATGTACAATGGAATATCACTCAGCCATGAAATCAATGTCATAAGGCTAGTAGCAGCATGATGAGTGGATTTAGGTACGACGACTCTAAGTGAAATAAGTCACACAGAAAAAGACACTTATCATAATCTATCACGTATAGAGGGAATGTAAAAACTGCTACACTTGAACTGAATTACAAAAGAGAACAGAGTCACACGTTTAGAAAACACACTATGGCTGCTTAACGGGAAAGGTGAGGTAGTGTGATGCATAAAACAAGGGTTTCAAATTAGCTCAGATACCGTTCCATACACCCAATATGTAATAGACAAGACCTACTCCTTGCTCAGTGAACTGGACTCAACACCCCCTATTCACCGCACAAGAATATATGTGACTAGTAAGAATCTTAAAACCTATGTATTGATATCCCTCTGGAAGTGTGTCAAGTGTGTGTAAAGCTGCATAAACACAGCCGTGAAAAGCAGCTAAACCCCATTATAAAAATAAATTAGTTTTAAAAACCCATGAAACAAAAACAGTGAAAGAGACAGAAATTCTTACAAAATTCATTCAGGGGCTGTGACGCAACCTGGATTGACCATATCTAGACCCACAGCTGGATGAGACATAAGGGTGGACATCTTGGGGCTGAGAGGTTTGGTGAGGTTGGGTGAGCCAACACAGACCCTTTAAGGTAATACTGCGTGGTACCTATCCCATGGGTCCCAAATCTCCAGGTTCATGGGCATCTTCCTACATCGAAAACTTGCATGAGGAACCCAGAAGATGGTACACCGTGTGATTTTGAAAGGTTTCTAAAACGCACCTCATTTCTCATCTCCTTGTGCTCGGGTTCGCCATTCCAGCTACTTCACTAGCAATCTCCCTACTTGGAGAATCAGCACCTTTAACCTCCTGTTCCCTACAGGTTGCAATTTGTCCTGAGGATGAACGGGAAGAGGGGCAGCCAATGAGAGACTAGATCTAGGTGTTGGAACAGGCACAGGTCACTCTATTTTCTCATCAGGAAGAAGAAATAACCACAGGCTCAGCCTGCCACCCACAACCAGAATAGGGCCTGAGGCAATCCCGCGCTTCTGCGGCCAGCTCCCAAAAAAGCCAGTTGAAAAATGGAGCACATGGGCACTGCAATTCACAACCCTGCAGAGTTATAAATGATAACTCTCGTCCACAAATATATTGAGGGAAGGCAACGAAGAGGATTTGAAAGCAAGGCAGAATTGCAGGAAACAGGTTTCAGGAGGTAGATTCGAATCGCCTTTAAAGCACATGAAAAGCGGCAAAACGTGGACAATGATGCCCTTGGCCAAAAAGGGCGTATGCGTTTTTTCCTGAATATATTCAGGAAAAAACGCATACGCCCTTTTTGGCCAACCAAGCAACATGGAAAGGCAAATCAGCACTACAAAGGAGTCTCTCTTGGAATCCGTCAAAAGGGCCATGCTGAAAAAAGTGTCAAAACCACAAAAGCAGGACAGGCCATGGAGAAATGGGAGCCTTGCTACACTGATGGGCGGGATGTAAATTGCCAGCAGCCACTCTGGAGAAGTGTACGGTGTGTCCTGAAACATCGAAAAAACACAGCTTAGGGAGCATAGGGCACTTCCACTCATGGGCGTATAAATTGGGAAAACTAAAAATCAGCAAGACACAGGCACCCCAAAGTTTAGGGCTGCTCTGTTGACAAGAACCTCCACTTCATGACACCTTAAATATCCCAGGAAAGAGAAAAATGGATAAAGAAGTTGTGGTCCTTATGTACAATGGAATATCACTCAGCCATGAAATCAATGTCATAAGGCTAGTAGCAGCATGATGAGTGGATTTAAGTACGACGACTCTAAGTGAAATAAGTCACACAGAAAAAGACACTTATCATAATCTATCACGTATAGAGGGAATGTAAAAACTGCTACACTTGAACTGAATTACAAAAGAGAACAGAGTCACACGTTTAGAAAACACACTATGGCTGCTTAACGGGAAAGGTGAGGTGGTGTGATGCATAAAACAAGGGTTTCAAATTAGCTCAGATACCGTTCCATACACCCAATATGTAATAGACAAGACCTACTCCTTGCTCAGTGAACTGGACTCAACACCCCCTATTCACCGCACAAGAATATATGTCACTAGTAAGAA
This sequence comes from Eschrichtius robustus, assembly GCF_028021215.1. Classification (NCBI taxonomy): domain Eukaryota; kingdom Metazoa; phylum Chordata; class Mammalia; order Artiodactyla; family Eschrichtiidae; genus Eschrichtius; species Eschrichtius robustus. The sequence continues at coordinate 358,051 of NW_027175313.1, forward strand.
TCTTAAAACCTATGTATTGATATCTCTGTGGAAGTGTGTCAAGTGTGTGTAAAGCCGCATAAACACAGCCGTGAAAAGCAGCTAAACCCCATTATAAAAATAAATTAGTTTTAAAAACCCATGAAACAAAGACAGTGAAAGAGACAGAAATTCTTACAAAATTCATTCAGGGGCTGTGACGCAACCTGGATTGACCATATCTAGACCCACAGCTGGATGAGACATAAGGGTGGACATTCTTGGGGCTGAGAGCTTTGGTGAGGTTGGGTGAGCCAACACAGACCCTTTAAGGTAATACTGCGTGGTACCCATCCCATGGGTCCCAAATCTCCAGGTTCAAGGGCATCTTCCTACATCGAAAACTTGCATGAGGAACCCAGAAGATGGTACACTGTGTGATTTTGAAAGGTTTCTAAAACGCACCTCATTTCTCATCTCCTTGTGCTCGGGTTCGCCATTCCAGCTACTTCACTAGCAATCTCCCTACTTGGAGAATCAGCACCTTTAACCTCCTGTTCCGTACAGGTTGCAATTTGTCCTGAGGATGAACGGGAAGAGGGGCAGCCAATGAGAGACTAGATCTAGGTGTTCGGACAGGAACAGGTCACTCTATTTTCCCAACAGGAAGAAGAATTAACCACAGGCTCAGCCTGCCACCCGGAACCAGAATAGGGCCTGAGGCAATCCCGCGCTTCTGCGGCCAGCTCCCAAAAAAGCCAGTTGAAAAATGGAGCACATGGGCACTGCAATTCACAACCCTGCAGAGTTATAAATGATAACTCTCGTCCACAAATATATTGAGGGAAGGCAACGAAGAGGATTTGAAAGCAAGGCAGAATTGCAGGAAACAGGTTTCAGGAGGTAGATTCGAATCGCATTTAAAGCACATGAAAAGCGGCAAAACGTGGACAATGATGCCCTTGGCCAAAAAGGGCGTATGCGTTTTTTCCTGAATATATTCAGGAAAAAACGCATACGCCCTTTTTGGCCAACCAAGCAACATGGAAAGGCAAATCAGCACTACAAAGGAGTCTCGCTTCGAATCGGTCAAAAGGGCCATGCTGAAAAAAGTGTCAAAACCACAAAAGCAGGACAGGCCATGGAGAAATGGGAGCCTTGCTACACTGATGGGCGGGATGTAAATTGCCAGCAGCCACTCTGGAGAAGTGTACGGTGTGGCCTTAAACATCAAAAAAACACAGCTTAGGGAGCATAGGGCACTTCCACTCATGGGCGTATAAATTGGGAAAACTAAAAATCAGCAAGACACAGGCACCCCAAAGTTTAGGGCTGCTCTGTTGACAAGAACCTCCACTTCATGACACCTTAAATATCCCAGGAAAGAGAAAAATGGATAAAGAAGTTGTGGTCCTTATGTACAATGGAATATCACTCAGCCATGAAATCAATGTCATAAGGCTAGTAGCAGCATGATGAGTGGATTTAGGTACGACGACTCTAAGTGAAATAAGTCACATAGAAAAAGACACTTATCATAATCTATCACGTATAGAGGGAATGTAAAAACTGCTACACTTGAACTGAATTACAATAGAGAACAGAGTCACACGTTTAGAAAACACACTATGGCTGCTTAACGGGAAAGGTGAGGTGGTGTGATGCATAAAACAAGGGTTTCAAATTAGCTCAGATACCGTTCCATACACCCAATATGTAATAGACAAGACCTACTCCTTGCTCAGTGAACTGGACTCAACACCCCCTATTCACCGCACAAGAATATATGTGACTAGTAAGAATCTTAAAACCTATGTATTGATATCTCTCTGGAAGTGTGTCAAGTGTGTGTAAAGCCGCATAAACACAGCCGTGAAAAGCAGCTAAACCCCATTATAAAAATAAATTAGTTTTAAAAACCCATGAAACAAAGACAGTGAAAGAGAGAGAAATTCTTACAAAATTCATTCAGGGGCTGTGACGCAACCTGGATTGACCATATCTAGAGCCACAGCTGGATGAGACATAGGGTGGACACTCTTGGGGCTGAGAGGTTTGGTGAGGTTGGGTGAGCCAACACAGACCCTTTAAGGTAATACTGCGTGGGACCCATCCCATGGGTCCCAAATCTCCAGGTTCAAGGGCATCTTCCTACATCGAAAACTTGCATGAGGAACCCAGAAGATGGTACACCGTGTGATTTTGAAAGGTTTCTAAAACGCACCTCATTTCTCATCTCCTTGTGCTCGGGTTCGCCATTCCAGCTACTTCACTAGCAATCTCCCTACTTGGAGAATCAGCACCTTTAACCTCCTGTTCCCTACAGGTTGCAATTTGTCCTGAGGATGAACGGGAAGAGGGGCAGCCAATGAGAGACTAGATCTAGGTGTTGGAACAGGCACAGGTCACTCTATTTTCTCATCAGGAAGAAGAAATAACCACAGGCTCAGCCTGCCACCCACAACCAGAATAGGGCCTGAGGCAATCCCGCGCTTCTGCGGCCAGCTCCCAAAAAAGCCAGTTGAAAAATGGAGCACATGGGCACTGCAATTCACAACCCTGCAGAGTTATAAATGATAACTCTCGTCCACAAATATATTGAGGGAAGGCAACGAAGTGGATTTGAAAGCAAGGCAGAATTGCAGGAAACAGGTTTCAGGAGGTAGATTCGAATCGCCTTTAAAGCACATGAAAAGCGGCAAAACGTGGACAATGATGCCCTTGGCCAAAAAGGGCGTATGCGTTTTTTCCTGAATATATTCAGGAAAAAACGCATACGCCCTTTTTGGCCAACCAAGCAACATGGAAAGGCAAATCAGCACTACAAAGGAGTCTCGCTTGGAATCCGTCAAAAGGGCCATGCTGAAAAAACTGTCAAAACCACAAAAGCAGGACAGGCCATGGAGAAATGGGAGCCTTGCTACACTGATGGGCGGGATGTAAATTGCCAGCAGCCACTCTGGAGAAGTGTACGGTGTGTCCTGAAACATCGAAAAAACACAGCTTAGGGAGCATAGGGCACTTCCACTCATGGGCGTATAAATTGGGAAAACTAAAAATCAGCAAGACATAGGCACCCCTAAGTTTAGGGCTGCTCTGTTGACAAGAACCTCCACTTCATGACACCTTAAATATCCCAGGAAAGAGAAAAATGGATAAAGAAGTTGTGGTCCTTATGTACAATGGAATATCACTCAGCCATGAAATCAATGTCATAAGGCTAGTAGCAGCATGATGAGTGGATTTAGGTACGACGACTCTAAGTGAAATAAGTCACACAGAAAAAGACACTTATCATAATCTATCACGTATAGAGGGAATGTAAAAACTGCTACACTTGAACTGAATTACAAAAGAGAACAGAGTCACACGTTTAGAAAACACACTATGGCTGCTTAACGGGAAAGGTGAGGTGGTGTGATGCATAAAACAAGGGTTTCAAATTAGCTCAGATACCGTTCCATACACCCAATATGTAATAGACAAGACCTACTCCTTGCTCAGTGAACTGGACTCAACACCCCCTATTCACCGCACAAGAATATATGTCACTAGTAAGAATCTTAAAACCTATGTATTGATATCTCTGTGGAAGTGTGTCAAGTGTGTGTAAAGCCGCATAAACACAGCCGTGAAAAGCAGCTAAACCCCATTATAAAAATAAATTAGTTTTAAAAACCCATGAAACAAAGACAGTGAAAGAGACAGAAATTCTTACAAAATTCATTCAGGGGCTGTGACGCAACCTGGATTGACCATATCTAGACCCACAGCTGGATGAGACATAAGGGTGGACATTCTTGGGGCTGAGAGGTTTGGTGAGGTTGGGTGAGCCAACACAGACCCTTTAAGGTAATACTGCGTGGTACCCATCCCATGGGTCCCAAATCTCCAGGTTCAAGGGCATCTTCCTACATCGAAAACTTGCATGAGGAACCCAGAAGATGGTACACCGTGTGATTTTGAAAGGTTTCTAAAACGCACCTCATTTCTCATCTCCTTGTGCTCGGGTTCGCCATTCCAGCTACTTCACTAGCAATCTCCCTACTTGGAGAATCAGCACCTTTAACCTCCTGTTCCGTACAGGTTGCAATTTGTCCTGAGGATGAACGGGAAGAGGGGCAGCCAATGAGAGACTAGATCTAGGTTTTCGGACAGGAACAGGTCACTCTATTTTCACATCAGGAAGAAGAAATAACCACAGGCTCAGCCTGCCACCCGGAACCAGAATAGGGCCTGAGGCAATCCCGCGCTTCTGCGGCCAGCTCCCAAAAAAGCCAGTTGAAAAATGGAGCACATGGGCACTGCAATTCACAACCCTGCAGAGTTATAAATGATAACTCTCGTCCAGAAATATATTGAGGGAAGGCAACGAAGAGGATTTGAAAGCAAGGCAGAATTGCAGGAAACAGGTTTCAGGAGGTAGATTCGAATCGAATTTAAAGCACATGAAAAGCGGCAAAACGTGGACAATGATGCCCTTGGCCAAAAAGGGCGTATGCGTTTTTTCCTGAATATATTCAGGAAAAAACGCATACGCCCTTTTTGGCCAACCAAGCAACATGGAAAGGCAAATCAGCACTACAAAGGAGTCTCGCTTCGAATTGGTCAAAAGGGCCATGCTGAAAAAAGTGTCAAAACCACAAAAGCAGGACAGGCCATGGAGAAATGGGAGCCTTGCTACACTGATGGGCGGGATGTAAATTGCCAGCAGCCACTCTGGAGAAGTGTACGGTGTGTCCTAAAACATCGAAAAAACACAGCTTAGGGAGCATAGGGCACTTCCACTCATGGGCGTATAAATTCGGAAAACTAAAAATCAGCAAGACACAGGCACCCCAAAGTTTAGGGCTGCTCTGTTGACAAGAACCTCCACTTCATGACACCTTAAATATCCCAGGAAAGAGAAAAATGGATAAAGAAGTTGTGGTCCTTATGTACAATGGAATATCACTCAGCCATGAAATCAATGTCATAAGGCTAGTAGCAGCATGATGAGTGGATTTAGGTACGACGACTCTAAGTGAAATAAGTCACACAGAAAAAGACACTTATCATAATCTATCACGTATAGAGGGAATGTAAAAACTGCTACACTTGAACTGAATTACAAAAGAGAACAGAGTCACACGTTTAGAAAACACACTATGGCTGCTTAACGGGAAAGGTGAGGTGGTGTGATGCATAAAACAAGGGTTTCAAATTAGCTCAGATACCGTTCCATACACCCAATATGTAATAGACAAGACCTACTCCTTGCTCAGTGAACTGGACTCAACACCCCCTATTCACCGCACAAGAATATATGTCACTAGTAAGAATCTTAAAACCTATGTATTGATATCTCTGTGGAAGTGTGTCAAGTGTGTGTAAAGCCGCATAAACACAGCCGTGAAAAGCAGCTAAACCCCATTATAAAAATAAATTAGTTTTAAAAACCCATGAAACAAAGACAGTGAAAGAGACAGAAATTCTTACAAAATTCATTCAGGGGCTGTGACGCAACCTGGATTGACCATATCTAGACCCACAGCTGGATGAGACATAAGGGTGGACATTCTTGGGGCTGAGAGGTTTGGTGAGGTTGGGTGAGCCAACACAGACCCTTTAAGGTAATACTGCGTGGTACCCATCCCATGGGTCCCAAATCTCCAGGTTCAAGGGCATCTTCCTACATCGAAAACTTGCATGAGGAACCCAGAAGATGGTACACCGTGTGATTTTGAAAGGTTTCTAAAACGCACCTCATTTCTCATCTCCTTGTGCTCGGGTTCGCCATTCCAGCTACTTCACTAGCAATCTCCCTACTTGGAGAATCAGCACCTTTAACCTCCTGTTCCGTACAGGTTGCAATTTGTCCTGAGGATGAACGGGAAGAGGGGCAGCCAATGAGAGACTAGATCTAGGTTTTCGGACAGGAACAGGTCACTCTATTTTCACATCAGGAAGAAGAAATAACCACAGGCTCAGCCTGCCACCCGGAACCAGAATAGGGCCTGAGGCAATCCCGCGCTTCTGCGGCCAGCTCCCAAAAAAGCCAGTTGAAAAATGGAGCACATGGGCACTGCAATTCACAACCCTGCAGAGTTATAAATGATAACTCTCGTCCAGAAATATATTGAGGGAAGGCAACGAAGAGGATTTGAAAGCAAGGCAGAATTGCAGGAAACAGGTTTCAGGAGGTAGATTCGAATCGAATTTAAAGCACATGAAAAGCGGCAAAACGTGGACAATGATGCCCTTGGCCAAAAAGGGCGTATGCGTTTTTTCCTGAATATATTCAGGAAAAAACGCATACGCCCTTTTTGGCCAACCAAGCAACATGGAAAGGCAAATCAGCACTACAAAGGAGTCTCGCTTCGAATTGGTCAAAAGGGCCATGCTGAAAAAAGTGTCAAAACCACAAAAGCAGGACAGGCCATGGAGAAATGGGAGCCTTGCTACACTGATGGGCGGGATGTAAATTGCCAGCAGCCACTCTGGAGAAGTGTACGGTGTGTCCTAAAACATCGAAAAAACACAGCTTAGGGAGCATAGGGCACTTCCACTCATGGGCGTATAAATTCGGAAAACTAAAAATCAGCAAGACACAGGCACCCCAAAGTTTAGGGCTGCTCTGTTGACAAGAACCTCCACTTCATGACACCTTAAATATCCCAGGAAAGAGAAAAATGGATAAAGAAGTTGTGGTCCTTATGTACAATGGAATATCACTCAGCCATGAAATCAATGTCATAAGGCTAGTAGCAGCATGATGAGTGGATTTAGGTACGACGACTCTAAGTGAAATAAGTCACACAGAAAAAGACACTTATCATAATCTATCACGTATAGAGGGAATGTAAAAACTGCTACACTTGAACTGAATTACAAAAGAGAACAGAGTCACACGTTTAGAAAACACACTATGGCTGCTTAACGGGAAAGGTGAGGTGGTGTGATGCATAAAACAAGGGTTTCAAATTAGCTCAGATACCGTTCCATACACCCAATATGTAATAGACAAGACCTACTCCTTGCTCAGTGAACTGGACTCAACACCCCCTATTCACCGCACAAGAATATATGTCACTAGTAAGAATCTTAAAACCTATGTATTGATATCTCTGTGGAAGTGTGTCAAGTGTGTGTAAAGCCGCATAAACACAGCCGTGAAAAGCAGCTAAACCCCATTATAAAAATAAATTAGTTTTAAAAACCCATGAAACAAAGACAGTGAAAGAGACAGAAATTCTTACAAAATTCATTCAGGGGCTGTGACGCAACCTGGATTGACCATATCTAGACCCACAGCTGGATGAGACATAAGGGTGGACATTCTTGGGGCTGAGAGGTTTGGTGAGGTTGGGTGAGCCAACACAGACCCTTTAAGGTAATACTGCGTGGTACCCATCCCATGGGTCCCAAATCTCCAGGTTCAAGGGCATCTTCCTACATCGAAAACTTGCATGAGGAACCCAGAAGATGGTACACCGTGTGATTTTGAAAGGTTTCTAAAACGCACCTCATTTCTCATCTCCTTGTGCTCGGGTTCGCCATTCCAGCTACTTCACTAGCAATCTCCCTACTTGGAGAATCAGCACCTTTAACCTCCTGTTCCGTACAGGTTGCAATTTGTCCTGAGGATGAACGGGAAGAGGGGCAGCGAATGAGAGACTAGATCTAGGTGTTGGGACAGGCACAGGTCACTCTATTTTCTCATCAGGAAGAAGAAATAACCACAGGCTCAGCCTGCCACCCGGAACCAGAATAGGGCCTGAGGCAATCCCGCGCTTCTGCGGCCAGCTCCCAAAAAAGCCAGTTGAAAAATGGAGCACATGGGCACTGCAATTCACAACCCTGCAGAGTTATAAATGATAACTCTCGTCCACAAATATATTGAGGGAAGGCAACGAAGAGGATTTGAAAGCAAGGCAGAATTGCAGGAAACAGGTTTCAGGAGGTAGATTCGAATCGCATTTAAAGCACATGAAAAGCGGCAAAACGTGGACAATGATGCCCTTGGCCAAAAAGGGCGTATGCGTTTTTTCCTGAATATATTCAGGAAAAAACGCATACGCCCTTTTTGGCCAACCAAGCAACATGGAAAGGCAAATCAGCACTACAAAGGAGTCTCGCTTCGAATCGGTCAAAAGGGCCATGCTGAAAAAAGTGTCAAAACCACAAAAGCAGGACAGGCCATGGAGAAATGGGAGCCTTGCTACACTGATGGGCGGGATGTAAATTGCCAGCAGCCACTCTGGAGAAGTGTACGGTGTGGCATTAAACATCAAAAAAACACAGCTTAGGGAGCATAGGGCACTTCCACTCATGGGCGTATAAATTGGGAAAACTAAAAATCAGCAAGACACAGGCACCCCAAAGTTTAGGGCTGCTCTGTTGACAAGAACCTCCACTTCATGACACCTTAAATATCCCAGGAAAGAGAAAAATGGATAAAGAAGTTGTGGTCCTTATGTACAATGGAATATCACTCAGCCATGAAATCAATGTCATAAGGCTAGTAGCAGCATGATGAGTGGATTTCGGTACGACGACTCTAAGTGAAATAAGTCACATAGAAAAAGACACTTATCATAATCTATCACGTATAGAGGGAATGTAAAAACTGCTACACTTGAACTGAATTACAAAAGAGAACAGAGTCACACGTTTAGAAAACACACTATGGCTGCTTAACGGGAAAGGTGAGGTGGTGTGATGCATAAAACAAGGGTTTCAAATTAGCTCAGATACCGTTCCATACACCCAATATGTAATAGACAAGACCTACTCCTTGCTCAGTGAACTGGACTCAACACCCCCTATTCACCGCACAAGAATATATGTGACTAGTAAGAATCTTAAAACCTATGTATTGATATCTCTCTGGAAGTGTGTCAAGTGTGTGTAAAGCCGCATAAACACAGCCGTGAAAAGCAGCTAAACCCCATTATAAAAATAAATTAGTTTTAAAAACCCATGAAACAAAGACAGTGAAAGAGAGAGAAATTCTTACAAAATTCATTCAGGAGCTGTGACGCAACCTGGATTGACCATATCTAGAGCCACAGCTGGATGAGACATAGGGTGGACACTCTTGGGGCTGAGAGGTTTGGTGAGGTTGGGTGAGCCAACACAGACCCTTTAAGGTAATACTGCGTGGGACCCATCCCATGGGTCCCAAATCTCCAGGTTCAAGGGCATCTTCCTACATCGAAAACTTGCATGAGGAACCCAGAAGATGGTACACCGTGTGATTTTGAAAGGTTTCTAAAACGCACCTCATTTCTCATCTCCTTGTGCTCGGGTTCGCCATTCCAGCTACTTCACTAGCAATCTCCCTAATTGGAGAATCAGCACCTTTAACCTCCTGTTCCGTACAGGTTGCAATTTGTCCTGAGGATGAACGGGAAGAGGGGCAACCAATGAGAGACTAGATCTAGGTGTTGGGACAGGCACAGGTCACTCTATTTTCCCATCAGGAAAAAGAAATAACCACAGGCTCAGCCTGCCACCCGGAAACAGCATAGGGCCTGAGGCAATCCCGCGCTTCTGCGGCCAGGTCCCAAAAAAGCCAGTTGAAAAATGGAGCTCAGGGGCACTGCAATTCACAAACGTGCAGAGTTATAAATGATAACTCTCGTCCAAAAATATATTGAGGGAAGGCAACGAAGAGGATTTGAAAGCAAGGCAGAATTGCAGGAAACAGATTTCAGGAGGTAGATTCGAATCGCCTTTAAAGCACATGAAAAGCGGCAAAACGTGGACAATGATGCCCTTGGGCAAAAAGGGCGTATGCGTTTTTTCCTGAATATATTCAGGAAAAAACGCATACGCCCTTTTTGGCCAACCAAGCAACCTGGAAAGGCAAATCAGCGCTAAAAGAAGTCTCGCTTCCCATCCATCAAAAGGGCCATGCTGATTAAAGTGTCAAAACCACAAATGCAGGACAGGCCATGGAGAAATTGGAGCTTTGCTACGCTGATGGGCGGGACGTAAATTGCCAACAGCCTCTCTGGAGAAGTGTACGGTGTGCCCTGAAATATCGAAAAAACACAGTTTAGGGAGCATATGGCACTTCCACTCATGGGCGTATAAATTGGGAAAACTAAAAATCAGCAAGACACAGGCACCCCAAAGTTTAGGGCTGCTCTGTTGACAAGAACCTCCACTTCATGACACCTTAAATATCCCAGGAAAGAGAAAAATGGATAAAGAAGTTGTGGTCCTTATGTACAATGGAATATCACTCAGACATGAAATCAATGTCATAAGGCTAGTAGCAGCATGATGGGTGGATTTAGGTATGACGACTCTAAGGGAAATAAGTCACACAGAAAAAGAGACTTATCGTAAGCTATCACTTATAGAGGGAATGTAAAAACCGCTACACTTGAACTGAATTACAAAACAGAACAGAGTCACACGTTTAGAAAACACACTATGGCTGCTTAACGGGAAAGGTGAGGTTGGGTGATGCATAAAACAAGGGTTTCAAATTAGCTCAGATACCGTTCCATACACCCAATATGTAATAGACAAGACCTACTCCTTGCTCAGTGAACTGGACTCAACACCCCCTATTCACCGCACAAGTATATATCTGACTAGTAAGAATCTTAAAACCTATGTATTGATATCTCTCTGGAAGTGTGTCAATTGGGTGTAAAGCCGCATAAACACAGCCGTGAAAAGCAGCTAAACCCCATTATAAAAATAAATTAGTTTTAAAAACCCATGAAACAAAGACAGTGAAAGAGAGAGAAATTCTTACAAAATTCATTCATTGGCTGTGACGCAACCTGGATTGACCATATCTAGAGCCACAGCTGGATGAGACTTAAGGGTGGACACTCTTGGGGCTGATAGGTTTGGTGAGGTTGGGTGAGCAAACGCAGACCCTTTAAAGTAATACTGTGTGGTACCCATCCCATGGGTCCCAAATCTCCAGTTTCAAGGGCGTCTTCCTGCATCGAAAACATGCATGAGAAACCCAGAAGATGGTACACCGTGTAATCGGGAAAGGTTTCTAAAATGCACCTCGTTTCTCATCTCCTTGTGCTCGGGTTCGCCATTCCAGCTACTTTACTAGCAATCTCCCTTCTTGGAGAAAAAGCACCTTTAACCTCCTGATCTGTACAGGTTGCAATTTGTCCTGAGGATGAACGGGAAGAGGGGCAAGCAATGAGAGACTAGATCTAGGTGTTGGGACAGGCACAGGTCACTCTATTTTCCCATCAGGAAGAAGAATTAAGCACAGGCTCAGCCTGTCGCCGGGAATCAGAATAGTGCCTGAGGCAATCCCGCGATTTGAGGCCAGCTCTAAAAAAAGCGAGTTGAAAAATGGAGCTGAGGGGCACTGCAATTCACAAACCTGCAGAATTATAAATGATAACTCTCGTCCACAAATATATTGAGGGAAGGCAACGAAGAGGATTTGAAAGCAAGGCAGAACTGCAGGAAACAGATTTCAGGAGGTAGATTCAAATCGCCTTTAAAGCACATGAAAAGCGGCAAAACGTCGACAATGATGCCCTTGGCCAAAAAGGGCGTATGCGTTTTTTCCTGAATATATTCAGGAAAAAACGCATACGCCCTTTTTGGCCAACCAAGCAACCTGGAAATGCAAATCAGCGCTACAAAGAAGTCTCGCTTCCCATCGGTCTAAAGGGCCATGCTGATAAAAGTGTCAAAACCACAAATGCAGGACAGGCCATGGAGAAATTGGAGCCTTGCTACGCTGATGGGCGGGATGTAAATTGCCAACAGCCACTCTGGAGAAGTGTACGGTGTGGCCTTAAACATCGAAAAAACACAGCTTAGGGAGCATAGGGCACGTCCACTCATGGGCGTATAAATTGGGAAAACTAAAAATCAGCAAGACAGAGGCACCCCAAAGTTTAGGGCTGCTCTGTTGACAAGGACCTCCACTTCATGACACCTTAAATATCCCCGGAAAGAGAAAAATGGATAAAGAAGTTGTGGTCCTTATGTACAATGGAATATCACTCAGATATGAAATCAATGTCATAAGGCAAGTAGAAGCAAGATGAGTGAACTTAGGCACGACGATTCTAAGTGAAATAAGTCACACAGAAAAAGACACTAATCATAAGCTATCACTTATAGAGGGAATGTAAAAACCGCTACAGTTGAACTGAATTACAAAACAGAACAGACTCATACGTTTAGAAAACACACTATGGCTGCTTAACGGGAAAGGTGAGGTGGGGTGATGCATAAAACAAGGGTTTCAAATTGGCTCAGATACCGTTCCATACACCCAATATGTAATAGACAAGACCTACTCCTTGCTCAGTGAACTGGACTCAACACCCCCTATTCACCGCACAAGAATATATGTGACTAGTAAGAATCTTAAAACCTATGTATTGATATCTCTCTGGAAGTGAGTAAAGTGAGTGTAAATCCGCATAAACACAGCCGTGAAAAGCAGCTAAACCCCATTATAGAAATAAATTACTTTTAAAAACCCGTAAAACAAAGACAGTGAAAGAGAGAGAAATTCTTACAAAATTCGTTCAGAGGCTGTGATGCAACCTGGATTGACCATATCTAGACCCACAGCTGGATGAGACATAAGGGTGGACACTCTTGGGGATGAGAGGTTTGGTGAGGTTGGGTGAGCAAACGCAGACGCTTTAAAGTAATACTGTGTGGTACCCATCCCATGGGTCCCAAATGTCCAGGTTCAAGGGAATCTTCCTACATCGAAAACATGCATGAGAAACCTAGAAGATTGTACACCGTCTGAACGGGAAAGGTTTCTGAAACGCACCTCATTTCTCATCTCCTTGTGCTCGGGTTCGCCATTCCAGCTTCTTAACTAGTAATCTCCCTACTTGGAGAAACAGCACCTTTAACCTCCTGTTCCATACAGGTTGCAATTTGTCCTGAGGATGAACGGGAAGAGGGGCAACCAATGAGAGACTAGATCTAGGTGTTGGGACAGGCACAGGTCACTCTATTTTCACATCAGGAAGAAGAATTAACCACAGGCTCAGCCTGCCGCCAGGAACCAGAATAGGGCCTGAGGCAATCCCGCGCTTCTGCGGCCACCTCCCAAAAAAGCCAGTTGAAAAATGGAGCACATGGGTACTGCAATTCACAAACCTGCAGAGTTATAAATGATAACTCTCGTCCACAAATATATTGAGGGAAGGCAACGAAGAGCATTTGAAAGCAAGGCAGAATTGCAGGAAACTGGTTTCAGGAGGTAGATTCGAATCGGCTTTAAAGCACATGAAAAGCGGCAAAACGTCGACAATGATGCCCTTGGCCAAAAAGGGCGTATGCGTTTTTTCCTGAATATATTCAGGAAAAAACGCATACGCCCTTTTTGGCCAACCAAGCAACCTGGAAAGGCAAATCAGCGCTACAAAGAAGTCTCGCTTCCCATCGGTCAAAAGGGCCATGCTGCAAAATGTGTCAAAACCACAAAAGCAGGATGGGCCATGGAGAAATGGGAGCCTTGCTACGCTGATGGGCGGGACGTAAATTGCCAGCAACCACTCTGGAGAAGTGTACGGTGTGGCCTTAAACATCGAAAAAACACAGCTTATGGAGCATAGGGCACTTCCACTCATGGGCGTATAAATTGGGAAAATTAAAAATCAGCAAGACACAGGCAAACCAAAGTTTAGGGCTGCTCTGTTGACAAGAACCTCCACTTCATGACACCTTAAATATCCCAGGAAAGAGAAAAATGGATAAAGAAGTTGTGGTCCTTATGTACAATGGAATATCACTCAGCCATGAAATCAATGTCATAAGGCTAGAAGCAGCATGATGAGTGGATTTAGGTTCGATGACTCTAAGTGAAATAAGTCACACCGAAATAGACACTTATCATAAGCTATCACTTATAGAGGGAATGTAAAAACTGCTACACATGAACTGAATTACAAAAGAGAACAGAGTCACAGGTTTAGAAAACACACTATGGCTGCTTAACGGGAAAGATGAGGTGGTGTGATGCATAAAACAAGGGTTTCAAATGCGCTCAGATAACGTTCCATACACCCAATATGTAATAGACAAGACCTACTCCTTGCTCAGTGAACTGGACTCAACACCCCCTATTCACCACACAAGTATATATCTGACTAGTTAGAATCTTAAAACCTATGTATTGATATCTCTCTGGAAGTGTGTCAAGTGGGTGTAAAGCCGCATAAACACAGCCGTGAAAAGCAGCTAAACCCCATTATAAAAATAAATTCCTTGTAAAAACCCGTAAAACAAAGACAGTGAAAGAAGAGAAATTCTTACACAATTCGTTCAGGGGTTGTGATGCAACCTGGATTAACCATATCTAGACCAACAGCTGGATGAGACCTAAGGGTGGACACTCTTGGGGCTGACAGGTTTGGTGAGGTTGGGTGAGCAAACGCAGACCCTTTAAAATAATACTGTGTGGTACCCATCCCATGGGTCCCAAATCTCCAGTTTCAAGGGCATCTTCCTGCATCGAAAACATGCATGAGAAACCCAGAAGATGGTACACCGTGTGATCGGGAAAGGTTTCTAAAACGCACCTCATTTCTCATCTCCTTGTGCTCGGGTTCGCCATTCCAGCTACTTTACTAGCAATCTCCCTTCTCGGAGAAAAAGCACCTTTAACCTCCTGATCTGTACAGGTTGCAATTTGTCCTGAGGAAGAACGGGAAGAGGGGCAACCAATGAGAGACTAGATCTAGGTGTTGGGACAGGCACAGGTCACTCTATTTTCCCATCAGGAAGAAGAATTAACCACAGGCTCAGCCTGCCGCCGGGAAGCAGAATAGTGCCTGAGGCAATCCCGCGCTTCTGCGGCCAGCTCCCAAAAAAGCCAGTTGAAAAATGGAGCACATGGGCACTGCAATTCACAACCCTGCAGAGTTATAAATGATAACTCTCGTCCACAAATATATTGAGGGAAGGCAACGAAGAAGATTTGAAAGCAAGGCAGAATTGCAGGAAACAGGTTTCAGGAGGTAGATTCGAATCGCATTTAAAGCACATGAAAAGTGGCAAAACGTCGACAGTGATGCCCTTGGCCAAAAAGGGCGTATGCGTTTTTTCCTGAATATATTCAGGAAAAAACGCATACGCCCTTCTTGGCCAACCAAGCAACCTGGAAAGGCAAATCAGCGCTACAAAGAAGTCTCGCTTCCCATCGGTCAAAAGGGCCATGCTGCAAAAAGTGTCAAAACCAGAAATGCAGGACAGGCCATGGAGAAATGGCAGCCTTGCTACGCTGATGGGCGGGATGTTAATTGCCAACAGCCACTCTGGAGAAGTGTACGGTGTGTCCTGAAACATCGAAAAAACACAGCTTTGGGAGCATAGGGCACGTCCACTCATGGGCGTATAAATTGGGAAAACTAAAAATCAGCAAGACACAGGCACCCCAAAGTTTAGGGCTGCTCTGTTGACAAGAACCTCCACTTCATGACACCTTAAATATCCCAGGAAAGAGAAAAATGGATAAAGAAGTTGTGGTCCTTATGTACAATGGAATATCACTCAGACATGAAATCAATGTCATAAGGCTAGTAGAAGCAAGATGAGTGGATTTAGGTACGACGATTCTAAGTGAAATAAGTCATACAGAAAAAGTCACTTATCATAAGCTATCACTTATAGAGGGAATGTAAAAACTGCTACACTTGAACTGAATTACAAAACAGAACAGAGTCACACGTTTAGAAAACACACTATGGCTGCTTAACGGGAAAGGTGAGGTGGGGTGATGCATAAAACAAGGATTTCAAGTTAGCTCAGATACCGTTCCATACACCCAATATGTAATAGACAAGACCTACTCCTTGCTCAGTGAACTGGACTCAACACACCCTATTCACCGCACAAGAATATATCTGACTAGTGAGAATCTTAAAACCTATGTATTGATATCTCTCTGGAAGTGAGTCAAGTGTGTGTAAAGCCGCATAAACACAGCCGTGAAAAGCAGCTAAACCCCATTATAAAAATAAATTAGTTTTAAAAACCCATGAAACAAAGACAGTGAAAGAGAGAGAAATTCTTACAAAATTCATTCAGGGGCTCTGACGCAACCTGGAATGACCATATCTAGAGCCACAGCTGGATGAGACATAGGGTGGACACTCTTGGGGCTGAGAGGTTTGGTGAGGTTGGGTGAGCCAACACAGACCCTTTAAGGTAATACTGCGTGGGACCCATCCCATGGGTCCCAAATCTCCAGGTTCAAGGGCATCTTCCTACATCGAAAACTTGCATGAGGAACCCAGAAGATGGTACACCGTGTGATTTTGAAAGGTTTCTAAAACGCACCTCATTTCTCATCTCCTTGTGCTCGGGTTCGCCATTCCAGCTACTTCACTAGCAATCTCCCTACTTGGAGAATCAGCACCTTTAACCTCCTGTTCCGTACAGGTTGCAATTTGTCCTGAGGATGAACGGGAAGAGGGGCAACCAATGAGAGACTAGGTCTAGGTGTTGGGACAGGCACAGGTCACTCTATTTTCCCATCAGGAAGAAGAATTAACCACAGGCTCAGCCTGCCGCCCAGAAGCACAATAGCGCCTGAGGCAATACTGCGCTTTTGCGGCCAGCTCCCAAAATAGCGAGTTGAAAAATGGAGCTCAGGGACACTGCAATTCACAAACCCTGCAGAGTTATAAATGATAACTCTCATCCACAGATATATTGAGGGAAGGCAACGAAGAGGATTTGAAAGTAAGGCAGAATTGCAGGAAACAGGTTTCAGGAGGTAGATTCGAATCGGCTTTAAAGCACATGAAAAGCGGCAAAACTTCGACAATGATGCCCTTGGCCAAAAAGGGCGTATGCGTTTTTTCCTGAATGTATTCAGGAAAAAACGCATACGCCCTCTTTGGCCAACCAAGCAATTTGGAAAGGCAAATCAGCGCTACAAAGAAGTCTCGCTTCCCATCGGTCAAAATGGTCATGCTGCAAAAAGTGTCAAAACCAGAAATGCAGAAGAGGCCATGGAGAAATGGCAGCCTTGCTACGCTGATGGGTGCGATGTAAATTGTCAGCAGCCACTCTGGAGAAGTGTACGGTGTGTCCTGAAACATCGAAAAAACACAGCTTAGGGAGCATAGGGCACGTCCACTCATGGGCGTATAAATTGGGAAAACTAAAAATCAGCAAGACACAGGCACCCCAAAGTTTAGGGCTGCTCTGTTGACAAGGACCTCCACTTCATGACACCTTAAATATCCCCGGAAAGAGAAAAATGGATAAAGAAGTTGTGGTCCTTATGTACAATGGAATATCACTCAGATATGAAATCAATGTCATAAGGCAAGTAGAAGCAAGATGAGTGAACTTAGGTAAGACGATTCTAAGTGAAATAAGTCACACAGAAAAAGACACTTATCATAAGCTATCACTTATAGAGGGAATGTAAAAACCGCTACACTTGAACTGAATTACAAAACAGAACAGAGTCACACGTTTAGAAAACACACTATGGCTGCTTAACGGGAAAGGTGAGTTGGGGTGATGCATAAAACAAGGGTTTCAAATTCGCTCAGATACCGTTCCATACACCCAATATGTAATAGACAAGACCTACTCCTTGCTCAGTGAACTGGACTCAACACCCCCTATTCACCGCACAAGAATATATGTGACTAGTAAGAATCTTAAAACCTATGTATTGATATCTCTCTGGAAGTGAGTAAAGTGAGTGTAAATCCGCATAAACACAGCCGTGAAAAGCAGCTAAACCCCATTATAAAAATAAATTACTTTTAAAAACCCGTAAAACAAAGACAGTGAAAGAGAGAGAAATTCTTACAAAATTCGTTCAGAGGCTGTGATGCAACCTGGATTGACCATATCTAGACCCACAGCTGGATGAGACATAAGGGTGGACACTCTTGGGGATGAGAGGTTTGGTGAGGTTGGGTGAGCAAACGCAGACCCTTTAAAGTAATACTGTGTGGTACCCATCCCATGGGTCCCAAATGTCCAGGTTCAAGGGAATCTTCCTACATCGAAAACATGCATGAGAAACCTAGAAGATGGTACACCGTCTGAACGGGAAAGGTTTCTGAAACGCACCTCATTTCTCATCTCCTTGTGCTCGGGTTCGCCATTCCAGCTTCTTAACTAGTAATCTCCCTACTTGGAGAAACAGCACCTTTAACCTCCTGTTCCATACAGGTTGCAATTTGTCCTGAGGATGAACGGGAAGAGGGGCAACCAATGAGAGACTAGATCTAGGTGTTGGGACAGGCACAGGTCACTCTATTTTCCCATGAGGAAGAAGAATTAACCACAGGCTCAGCCTGCCGCCAGGAACCAGAATAGGGCGTGAGGCAATCCCGCGCTTCTGCGGCCAGCTCCCAAAAAAGCCAGTTGAAAAATGGAGCACATGGGTACTGCAATTCACAAACCTGCAGAATTATAAATGATAACTCTCATCCACAGATATATTGAGGGAATGGAACGAAGAGGATTTGAAAGCAAGGCAGAATTGCAGGAAACTGGTTTCAGGAGGTAGATTCGAATCGGCTTTAAAGCACATGAAAAGCGGCAAAACGTCGACAATGATGCCCTTGGCCAAAAAGGGCGTATGCGTTTTTTTCTGAATATATTCAGGAAAAAACGCATACGCCCTTTTTGGCCAACCAAGCACCCTGGAAAGGCAAATCAGCGCTACAAAGAAGTCTCGCTTCCCATCGGTCAAAAGGGCCATGCTAAAAAAGTGTCAAAACCAGAAATGCAGGACAGGCCATGGAGAAATGGCAGCCTTGCTACGCTGATAGGCGTGATGTTAATTGCCAACAGCCACTCTGGAGAAGTGTACGGTGTGGCCTTAAACATCGAAAAAACACAGCTTATGGAGCATAGGGCACTTCCACTCATGGGCGTATAAATTGGGAAAATTAAAAATCAGCAAGACACAGGCAAACCAAAGTTTAGGGCTGCTCTGTTGACAAGAACCTCCACTTCATGACACCTTAAATATCCCAGGAAAGAGAAAAATGGATAAAGAAGTTGTGGTCCTTATGTACAGTGGAATATCACTCAGACATGAAATCAATGTCATAAGGCTAGGAGAAGCAAGATGAGTGGATTTAGGTACGACGATTCCAAGTGAAATAAGTCATACAGAAAAAGTCACTTATCATAAGGTATCACTTATAGAGGGAATGTAAAAACCGCTACACTTGAACTGAATTACAAAACAGAACAGAGTCACACGTTTAGAAAACACACTATGGCTGCTTAACGGGAAAGGTGAGGTGGGGTGATGCATAAAACAAGGGTTTCAAATTCGCTCAGATACCGTTCCATACACCCAATATGTAATAGAAAAGACCTACTCCTTGCTCAGTGAACTGGACACAACACCCCCTATTCACCGCACAAGAATATACGTGACTAGTAAGAATCTTAAAACCTATGTATTGATACGTGTCTGGAAGTGAGTCAAGTGGGTGTAAAGCCGCTTAAACACAGCCGTGAAAAGCAGCTAAACCCCATTATAAAAATAAATTACTTTTAAAAACCCGTAAAACAAAGACAGTGAAAGAGAGAGAAATTCTTACAAAATTCGTTCAGGGGCTGTGATGCAACCTGGATTGACCATATCTAGACCCACAGCTGGATGAGACATAAGGTTGGACACTCTTGGGGCTGAGAGGTTTGGTGAGGTTGGGTGAGCAAACGCAGACCCTTTAAAGTAATACTGCGTGGTACCCATCCCATGGGTCCCAAATCTCCAGGTTCAAGGGCATCTTCCTACATCGAAAACATGCATGAGAAACCCAGAAGATGGTACACCGTGTGATTTTGAAAAGTTTCCAAAATGAACCACATTTCTCATCTCCTTGTGCTGGGGTTCGCCTTTCCAGCTACTTTACTAGCAATCTCCCTACTTGGAGAATCAGCACCTTTAAGCTCCTGTTCCCTACAGGTTGCAATTTGTCCTGAGGATGAACGGGAAGACGGGCAACCAATGAGAGACTAGATCTAGGTGTTGGGACAGGCACAGGTCACTCTATTTTCCCATCAGGAAGAAGAATTAAACACAGGTTCAGCCTGCCGCCGGGAACCAGAATAGGGCCTGAGGCAATCCCGTGCTTTTGCGGCCAGCTCCCAAAAAAGACAGTTGAAAAATGGAGCTCAGGGGCACTGCAATTCACAAACCTGCTGAGTTATAAATGATAACTCTCGTCCACAAATATATTGAGGGAAGGCAACGAAGAGGATTTGAAAGCAAGGCAGAATTGCAGGAAACAGGTTTCAGGAGGTAGATTCGAATCGCCTTTAAAGCACATGAAAGGTGGCAAAACGTCAACAATGATGACCTTGGCCAAAAAGGGCGTATGCGTTGTTTCCTGAATATATTCAGGAAAAAACGCATACGCCCTTTTTGGCCAACCAAGCAACCTGGAAAGGCAAATCAGCGCTACCAAGAATTCTCGCTTCCCATCGGTCAAAAGGGCCATGCTGCAAAAATTTTCAAAACCAGAAATGCAGGACAGGCCATGGAGAAATGGCAGCCTTGCTACGCTGATGGGAGGGATGTAAATTGCCAACAGCCACTCTGGAGAAGTGTACGGTGTGTCCTGAAACATCGAAAAAACACAGCTTAGGGAGCATAGGGCACGTCCACTCATGGGCGTATAAATTGGGAAAACTAAAAATCAGCAAGACACAGGCACCCCAAAGTTTAGGGCAGCTCTGTTGACAAGAACCTCCACTTCATGACACCGTAAATATCCCAGGAAAGAGAAAAATGGATAAAGAAGTTGTGGTCCTTATGTACAATGGAATATCACTCAGACATGAAATCAATGTCATAAGGCTAGTAGAAGCAAGATGAGTGGATTTAGGAACGACGATTCTAAGTGAAATAAGTCACACAGAAAAAGACACTTATCATAAGCTATCACTTAGAGAGGGAATGTAAAAACCGCTACACTTGAACTGAATTACAAAACAGAACAGAGTCACACGTTTAGAAAACACACTATGGCTGCTTAACGGGAAAGGTGAGTTGGGGTGATGCATAAAACAAGGGTTTCAAATTCGCTCAGATACCGTTCCATACACCCAATATGTAATAGACAAGACCAACTCCTTGCTCAGTGAACTGGACTCAACACCCCCTATTCACCGCACAATAATATGTCTGACTAGTAAGAATCGTAAAACCTATGTATTGATATCTCTCTGGAAGTGAGTCAAGTGGGTGTAAAGCCGCATAGACACAGCCGTGAATGGCAGCTAAACCCCATTATAAAAATAAATTACTTTTAAAAACCCGTAAAAGAAAGACAGTGAAAGAGAGAGAAATTCTTACATAATTCGTTCAGGGGCTTTGATGCAACCTGGATTGACCATATCTAGACCAACAGCTGGATGAGACATAAGGGTGGACACTCTTGGGGCTGAGAGGTTGGGTGAGGTTGGGTGAGCAAAGGCAGAACCTTTAAAGTAATACTGCGTGGTACCCATCCCATGGGTCCCAAATCTCCAGGTTCAAGGGCATCTTCCTACATCGAAAACATGCATGAGAAACCCAGAATAAGGTACACCGTGTGATTTTGAAAGGTTTCTAAAACGCACCTCATTTCTCATCTCCTTGTGCTCGGGTTCGCCATTCCAGGTACTTTACTAGCAATCTCCCTACTTGGAGAATCAGCACCTTTAACCTCCTGTTCTGTACAGGTTGCAATTTGTCCTGAGGATGAACGGGAAGAGGGGCAACCAATGAGAGACTAGATCTAGTTGTTGGGACAGGCACAGGTCACTCTATTTTCCCATCAGGAAGAAGAATTAACCACAGGCTCAGCCTGCCCCCCGGAACCTGAATAGGGCCTGAGGCAATCCCGTGCTTTTGCGGCCAGCTCCCAAAAAAGACAGTTGAAAAATGGAGCTCAAGGGCACTGCCATTCACAAACCCGCAGAGTTATAAATGGTAACTCTCGTCAACAAATATATTGAGGGAAGGCAACGAAGAGGATTTGAAAGCAAGGCAGAATTGCAGGAAACATGTTTCAGGAGGTAGATTCGAATCGCCTTTAAAGCACATGAAAAGTGGCAAAACGTCGACAGAGATGCCCTTGGCCAAAAAGGGCGTATGCGTTTTTTCCTGAATATATTCAGGAAAAAACGCATACGCCCTTTTTGGCCAACCAAGCAACCTGGAAAGGCAAATCAGCGCTACAAAGAAGTCTCGCTTCCCATCGGTCAAATGGGCCATGCTGCAAAAAGTGTCAAAACCAGAAATGCAGGACAGGCCATGGAGAAATGGCAGCCTTGCTACGCTGATGGGCGGGATGTAAATTGCCAACAGCCACTCTGGAGAAGTGTACGGTGTGTCCTGAAACATCGAAAAAACAGCTTAGGGAGCATAGGGCACGTGCACATATGGGCGTATAAATTGGGAAAACTAAAAATCAGCAAGACACAGGCACCCCAATGTTTAGGGCTGCTATGTTGACAAGAACCTCCACTTCATGACACCTTAAATATCCCAGGAAAGAGAAAAATGGATAAAGAAGTTGTGGTCCTTATGTACAAAGGAATATCACTCAGACATGAAATCAATGTCATAAGGCTAGTAGAAGCAAGATGAGTGGATTTAGGTATGACGATTCTAAGTGAACTAAGCCACACAGAAAAAGACACTTATCATAAGCTATCACTTATAGAGGGAATGTAAAAACCGCTACACTTGAACTGAATTACAAAGGGAACAGAGTCACACGTTTAGAAAACACACTATGGCTGCTTAACGGGAAAGGTGAGGTGGGGTGATGCATAAAACAAGGGTTTCAAAGTCGCTCAGATACCGTTCCATACACCCAATATGTAATAGACAAGGCCTACTCCTTGCTCAGTGAACTGGACTCAACACCCCCTATTCACCGCACAATAATATGTCTGACTAGTAAGAATCGTAAAACCTATGTATTGATATCTCTCTGGAAGTGAGTCAAGTGGGTGTAAAGCCGCATAAACACAGCCGTGAAAAGCAGCTAAACCCCATTATAAAAATAAATTACTTTTAAAAACCCGTAAAACAAAGACAGTGAAAGAGAGAGAAATTCTTACAAAATTCGTTCAGGGGCTATGATGCAACCTGGATTGACCATATCTAGACCCACAGCTGGATGAGACATAAGGTTGGACACTCTTGGGGCTGACAGGTTGGGTGAGGTTGGGTGAGCAAACGCAGACCCTTTAAAGTAATACTGCGTGGTACCCATCCCATGGGTCCCAAATCTCCAGGTTCAAGGGCATCTTCCTACATCGAAAACATGCATGAGAAACTCAGAAGATGGTACACCGTGTGATTTTGAAAGGTTTCTAAAACGCACCCCATTTCTCACCTCCTTGTGCTCGGGTTCGCCTTTCCAGCTACTTTACTAGCAATCTCCCTACTTGCAGAATCAGCACCTTTAAGCTCCTGATCCATACAGGTTTCAATTTGTCCTGAGGATGAACGGGAAGAGGGGCAACCAATGAGAGACTAGATCTAGGTGTTGGGACAGGCACAGGTCACTCTATTTTCCCATCAGGAAGAAGAATTAACCACAGGCTCAGCCTGCCGCCCAGAAGCACAATAGCGCCTGAGGCAATACTGCGCTTTTGCGGCCAGCTCCCAAAATAGCGAGTTGAAAAATGGAGCTCAGGGACACTGCAATTCACAAACCCGCAGAGTTATAAATGATAACTCTCACCACAGATATATTGAGGGAATGGAACGAAGAGGATTTGAAAGCAAGGCAGAATTGCAGGAAACAGATTTCAGGAGGTAGATTCGAATTGCCTTTAAAGCACATGAAAAGCGGCAAAAGGTCGACAATGATGCCCTTGGCCAAAAAGGGCGTATGCGTTTTTTCCTGAATATATTCAGGAAAAAACGCATACGCCCTTTTTGGCCAACCAAGCACCCTGGAAAGGCAAATCAGCGCTACAAAGAAGTCCCGCTTCCCATCGGTCAAAAGGGCCATGCTAAAAAAGTGTCAAAACCAGAAATGCAGGACAGGCCATGGAGAAATGGCAGCCTTGCTACGCTGATAGGCGTGATGTTAATTGCCAACAGCCACTCTGGAGAAGTGTACGGTGTGTCCTGAAACATCGAAAAAACACAGCTTAGGGAGCATAGGGCACGTCCACTCATGGGCGTATAAATTGGGAAAACTAAAAATCAGCAAGACACAGGCACCCCAAAGTTTAGGGCTGCTCTCTTGACAAGAACCTCCAGTTCATGACACCTTAAATATCCCAGGAAAGAGAAAAATGGATAAAGAAGTTGTGGTCCTTATGTACAATGGAATATCACTCAGACATGAAATCAATGTCATAAGGCTAGGAGAAGCAAGATGAGTGGATTTAGGTACGACGATTCCAAGTGAAATAAGTCACACAGAAAAAGACACTTATCATAAGGTATCACTTATAGAGGGAATGTAAAAACCGCTACACTTGAACTGAATTACAAAACAGAACAGAGTCACACGTTTAGAAAACACACTATGGCTGCTTAACGGGAAAGGTGAGGTGGGGTGATGCATAAAACAAGGGTTTCAAATTCGCTCAGATACCGTTCCATACACCCAATATGTAATAGAAAAGACCTACTCCTTGCTCAGTGAACTGGACACAACACCCCCTATTCACCGCACAAGAATATACGTGACTAGTAAGAATCTTAAAACCTATGTATTGATACGTGTCTGGAAGTGAGTCAAGTGGGTGTAAAGCCGCTTAAACACAGCCGTGAAAAGCAGCTAAACCCCATTATAAAAATAAATTACTTTTAAAAACCCGTAAAACAAAGACAGTGAAAGAGAGAGAAATTCTTACAAAATTCGTTCAGGGGCCGTGATGCAACCTGGATTGACCATATCTAGACCCACAGCTGGATGAGACATAAGGGTGGACACTCTTGGGGCTGAGAGGTTTGGTGAGGTTGGGTGAGCAAACGCAGACCCTTTAAAGTAATACTGCGTGGTACCCATCCCATGGGTCCCAAATCTCCAGGTTCAAGGGCATCTTCCTACATCGAAAACATGCATGAGAAACCCAGAAGATGGTACACCGTGTGATTTTGAAAGGTTTCCAAAATGTACCACATTTCTCATCTCCTTGTGCTGGGGTTCGCCTTTCCAGCTACTTTACTAGCAATCTCCCTACTTGGAGAATCAGCACCTTTAAGCTCCTGTTCCCTACAGGTTGCAATTTGTCCTGAGGATGAACGGGAAGAAGGGCAACCAATGAGAGACTAGATCTAGGTGTTGGGACAGGCACAGGTCACTCTATTTTCCCATCAGGAAGAAGAATTAAACACAGGTTCAGCCTTCCGCCGGGAACCAGAATAGGGCCTGATGCAATCCCGTGCTTTTGCGGCCAGCTCCCAAAAAAGACAGTTGAAAAATGGAGCTCAGGGGCACTGCAATTCACAAACCTGCTGAGTTATAAATGATAACTCTCGTCCACAAATATATTGAGGGAAGGCAACGAAGAGGATTTGAAAGCAAGGCAGAATTGCAGGAAACAGGTTTCAGGAGATAGATTCGAATCGCCTTTAAAGCACATGAAAGGTGGCAAAACGTCGACAATGATGACCTTGGCCAAAAAGGGCGTATGCGTTGTTTCCTGAATATATTCAGGAAAAAACGCATACGCCCTTTTTGGCCAACCAAGCAACCTGGAAAGGCAAATCAGCGCTACCAAGAATTCTCGCTTCCCATCGGTCAAAAGGGCCATGCTGCAAAAATTTTCAAAACCAGAAATGCAGGACAGGCCATGGAGAAATGGCAGCCTTGCTACGCTGATGGGAGGGATGTAAATTGCCAACAGCCACTCTGGAGAAGTGTACGGTGTGTCCTGAAACATCGAAAAAACACAGCTTAGGGAGCATAGGGCACGTCCACTCATGGGCGTATAAATTGGGAAAACTAAAAATCAGCAAGACACAGGCACCCCAAAGTTTAGGGCAGCTCTGTTGACAAGAACCTCCACTTCATGACACCGTAAATATCCCAGGAAAGAGAAAAATGGATAAAGAAGTTGTGGTCTTTATGTACAATGGAATATCACTCAGACATGAAATCAATGTCATAAGGCTAGTAGAAGCAAGATGAGTGGATTTAGGAACGACGATTCTAAGTGAAATAAGTCACACAGAAAAAGACACTTATCATAAGCTATCACTTAGAGAGGGAATGTAAAAACCGCTACACTTGAACTGAATTACAAAACAGAACAGAGTCACACGTTTAGAAAACACACTATGGCTGCTTAACGGGAAAGGTGAGTTGGGGTGATGCATAAAACAAGGGTTTCAAATTCACTCAGATACCGTTCCATACACCCAATATGTAATAGACAAGACCAACTCCTTGCTCAGTGAACTGGACTCAACACCCCCTATTCACCGCACAATAATATGTCTGACTAGTAAGAATCGTAAAACCTATGTATTGATATCTCTCTGGAAGTGAGTCAAGTGGGTGTAAAGCCGCATAAACACAGCCGTGAAAAGCAGCTAAACCCCATTATAAAAATAAATTACTTTTAAAAACCCGTAAAACAAAGACAGTGAAAGAGAGAGAAATTCTTACAAAATTCGTTCAGGGGCTGTGATGCAACCTGGATTGACCATATCTAGACCCACAGCTGGATGAGACATAAGGTTGGACACTCTTGGGGCTGACAGTTTGGGTGAGGTTGGGTGAGCAAACGCAGACCCTTTAAAGTAATACTGCGTGGTACCCATCCCATGGGTCCCAAATCTCCAGGTTCAAGGGCATCTTCCTACATCGAAAACATGCATGAGAAACTCAGAAGATGGTACACCGTGTGATTTTGAAAGGTTTCTAAAACGCACTCCATTTCTCACCTCCTTGTGCTCGGGTTCGCCTTTCCAGCTACTTTACTAGCAATCTCCCTACTTGCAGAATCAGCACCTTTAAGCTCCTGATCCATACAGGTTGCAATTTCTCCTGAGGATGAACGGGAAGAGGGGCAACCAATGAGAGACTAGATCTAGGTGTTGGGACAGGCACAGGTCACTCTATTTTCCCATCAGGAAGAAGAATTAACCACAGGCTCAGCCTGCCGTCCAGAAGCACAATAGCGCCTGAGGCAATACTGCGCTTTTGCGGACAGCTCCCAAAAAAGCGAGTTGAAAAATGGAGCTCAGGGACACTGCAATTCACAAACCCGCAGAGTTATAAATGATAACTCTCATCCACAGATATATTGAGGGAATGGAACGAAGAGGATTTGAAAGCAAGGCAGAATTGCAGGAAACAGATTTCAGGAGGTAGATTCGAATTGCCTTTAAAGCACATGAAAAGCGGCAAAAGGTCGACAATGATGCCCTTGGCCAAAAAGGGCGTATGCGTTTTTTCCTGAATATATTCAGGAAAAAACGCATACGCCCTTTTTGGCCAACCAAGCACCCTGGAAAGGCAAATCAGCGCTACAAAGAAGTCTCGCTTCCCATCGGTCAAAAGGGCCATGCTAAAAAAGTGTCAAAACCAGAAATGCAGGACAGGCCATGGAGAAATGGCAGCCTTGCTACGCTGATAGGCGTGATGTTAATTGCCAACAGCCACTCTGGAGAAGTGTACGGTGTGTCCTGAAACATCGAAAAAACACAGCTTAGGGAGCATAGGGCACGTCCACTCATGGGCGTATAAATTGGGAAAACTAAAAATCAGCAAGACACAGGCACCCCAAAGTTTAGGGCTGCTCTGTTGACAAGAACCTCCAGTTCATGACACCTTAAATATCCCAGGAAAGAGAAAAATGGATAAAGAAATTTGGTCCTTATATACAATGGAATATCACTCAGACATGAAATCAATGTCATAAGGCTAGCAGAAGCAAGATGAGTGGATTTAGGTACGACGATTCCAAGTGAAATAAGTCACACAGAAAAAGACACTTATCATAAGGTATCACTTATAGAGGGAATGTAAAAACCGCTACACTTGAACTGAATTACAAAACAGAACAGAGTCACACGTTTAGAAAACACACTATGGCTGCTTAACGGGAAAGGTGAGGTGGGGTGATGCATAAAACAAGGGTTTCAAATTCGCTCAGATACCGTTCCATACACCCAATATGTAATAGAAAAGACCTACTCCTTGCTCAGTGAACTGGACACAACACCCCCTATTCACCGCACAAGAATATACGTGACTAGTAAGAATCTTAAAACCTATGTATTGATACGTGTCTGGAAGTGAGTCAAGTGGGTGTAAAGCCGCTTAAACACAGCCGTGAAAAGCAGCTAAACCCCATTATAAAAATAAATTACTTTTAAAAACCCGTAAAACAAAGACAGTGAAAGAGAGAGAAATTCTTACAAAATTCGTTCAGGGGCCGTGATGCAACCTGGATTGACCATATCTAGACCCACAGCTGGATGAGACATAAGGGTGGACACTCTTGGGGCTGAGAGGTTTGGTGAGGTTGGGTGAGCAAACGCAGACCCTTTAAAGTAATACTGCGTGGTACCCATCCCATGGGTCCCAAATCTCCAGGTTCAAGGGCATCTTCCTACATCGAAAACATGCATGAGAAACCCAGAAGATGGTACACCGTGTGATTTTGAAAGGTTTCCAAAATGAACCACATTTCTCATCTCCTTGTGCTGGGGTTCGCCTTTCCAGCTACTTTACTAGCAATCTCCCTACTTGGAGAATCAGCACCTTTAAGCTCCTGTTCCCTACAGGTTGCAATTTGTCCTGAGGATGAACGGGAAGACGGGCAACCAATGAGAGACTAGATCTAGGTGTTGGGACAGGCACAGGTCACTCTATTTTCCCATCAGGAAGAAGAATTAAACACAGGTTCAGCCTGCCGCCGGGAACCAGAATAGGGCCTGAGGCAATCCCGTGCTTTTGCGGCCAGCTCCCAAAAAAGACAGTTGAAAAATGGAGCTCAGGGGCACTGCAATTCACAAACCTGCTGAGTTATAAATGATAACTCTCGTCCACAAATATATTGAGGGAAGGCAACGAAGAGGATTTGAAAGCAAGGCAGAATTGCAGGAAACAGGTTTCAGGAGGTAGATTCGAATCGCCTTTAAAGCACATGAAAGGTGGCAAAACGTCGACAATGATGACCTTGGCCAAAAAGGGCGTATGCGTTGTTTCCTGAATATATTCAGGAAAAAACGCATACGCCCTTTTTGGCCAAACAAGCAACCTGGAAAGGCAAATCAGCGCTACCAAGAATTCTCGCTTCCCATCGGTCAAAAGGGCCATGCTGCAAAAATTTTCAAAACCAGAAATGCAGGACAGGCCATGGAGAAATGGCAGCCTTGCTACGCTGATGGGAGGGATGTAAATTGCCAACAGCCACTCTGGAGAAGTGTACGGTGTGTCCTGAAACATCGAAAAAACACAGCTTAGGGAGCATAGGGCACGTCCACTCATGGGCGTATAAATTGGGAAAACTAAAAATCAGCAAGACACAGGCACCCCAAAGTTTAGGGCTGCTCTGTTGACAAGAACCTCCAGTTCATGACACCTTAAATATCCCAGGAAAGAGAAAAATGGATAAAGAAGTTGTGGTCCTTATGTACAATGGAATATCACTCAGACATGAAATCAGTGTCATAAGGCTAGAAGAAGCAAGATGAGTGGATTTAGGTACGACGATTCCAAGTGAAATGAGTCACACAGAAAAAGACACTTATCATAAGGTATCACTTATAGAGGGAATGTAAAAACCGCTACACTTGAACTGAATTACAAAACAGAACAGAGTCACACGTTTAGAAAACACACTATGGCTGCTTAACGGGAAAGGTGAGGTGGGGTGATTCATAAAACAAGGGTTTCAAATTCACTCAGATACCGTTCCATACACCCAATATGTAATAGACAAGACCAACTCCTTGCTCAGTGAACTGGACTCAACACCCCCTATTCACCGCACAATTATATGTCTGACTAGTAAGAATCGTAAAACCTATGTATTGATATCTCTCTGGAAGTGAGTCAAGTGGGTGTAAAGCCGCATAAACACAGCCGTGAAAGGCAGCTAAACCCCATTATAAAAATAAATTACTTTTAAAAACCCGTAAAAGAAAGACAGTGAAAGAGAGAGAAATTCTTACATAATTCGTTCAGGGGCTTTGATGCAACCTGGATTGACCATATCTAGACCCACAGCTGGATGAGACATAAGGGTGGACACTCTTGGGGCTGAGAGGTTGGGTGAGGTTGGGTGAGCAAACGCAGACCCTTAAAATAATACTGCGTGGTACCCATCCCATGGGTCCCAAATCTCCAGGTTCAAGGGCATCTTCCTACATCGAAAACATGCATGAGAAACCCAGAAGATGGTACACCGTGTGATTTTGAAAGGTTTCTAAAAAGCACCTCATTTCTCATCTCCTTGTGCTCGGGTTCGCCATTCCAGCTACTTTACTAGCAATCTCCCTACTTGGAGAATCAGCACCTTTAACCTCCTGTTCTGTACAGGTTGCAATTTGTCCTGAGGATGAACGGGAAGAGGGGCAACCAATGAGAGACTAGATCTAGGTGTTGGGACAGGCACAGGTCACTCTATTTTCCCATCAGGAAGAAGAATTAACCACAGGCTCAGCCTGCCCCCCGGAACCTGAATAGGGCCTGAGGCAATCCCGTGCTTTTGCGGCCAGCTCCCAAAAAAGACAGTTGAAAAATGGAGCTCAGGGGCACTGCCATTCACAAACCCGCAGAGTTATAAATGGTAACTCTCGTCAACAAATATATTGAGGGAAGGCAACGAAGAGGATTTGAAAGCAAGGCAGAATTGCAGGAAACAGATTTCAGGAGGTAGATTCGAATTGCCTTTAAAGCACATGAAAAGCGGCAAAAGGTCGACAATGATGCCCTTGGCCAAAAAGGGCGTATGCGTTTTTTCCTGAATATATTCAGGAAAAAACGCATACGCCCTTTTTGGCCAACCAAGCACCCTGGAAAGGCAAATCAGCGCTACAAAGAAGTCCCGCTTCCCATCGGTCAAAAGGGCCATGCTAAAAAAGTGTCAAAACCAGAAATGCAGGACAGGCCATGGAGAAATGGCAGCCTTGCTACGCTGATAGGCGTGATGTTAATTGCCAACAGCCACTCTGGAGAAGTGTACGGTGTGTCCTGAAACATCGAAAAAACACAGCTTAGGGAGCATAGGGCACGTCCACTCATGGGCGTATAAATTGGGAAAACTAAAAATCAGCAAGACACAGGCACCCCAAAGTTTAGGGCTGCTCTCTTGACAAGAACCTCCAGTTCATGACACCTTAAATATCCCAGGAAAGAGAAAAATGGATAAAGAAGTTGTGGTCCTTATGTACAATGGAATATCACTCAGACATGAAATCAATGTCATAAGGCTAGGAGAAGCAAGATGAGTGGATTTAGGTACGACGATTCCAAGTGAAATAAGTCACACAGAAAAAGACACTTATCATAAGGTATCACTTATAGAGGGAATGTAAAAACCGCTACACTTGAACTGAATTACAAAACAGAACAGAGTCACACGTTTAGAAAACACACTATGGCTGCTTAACGGGAAAGGTGAGGTGGGGTGATGCATAAAACAAGGGTTTCAAATTCGCTCAGATACCGTTCCATACACCCAATATGTAATAGAAAAGACCTACTCCTTGCTCAGTGAACTGGACACAACACCCCCTATTCACCGCACAAGAATATACGTGACTAGTAAGAATCTTAAAACCTATGTATTGATACGTGTCTGGAAGTGAGTCAAGTGGGTGTAAAGCCGCTTAAACACAGCCGTGAAAAGCAGCTAAACCCCATTATAAAAATAAATTACTTTTAAAAACCCGTAAAACAAAGACAGTGAAAGAGAGAGAAATTCTTACAAAATTCGTTCAGGGGCCGTGATGCAACCTGGATTGACCATATCTAGACCCACAGCTGGATGAGACATAAGGGTGGACACTCTTGGGGCTGAGAGGTTTGGTGAGGTTGGGTGAGCAAACGCAGACCCTTTAAAGTAATACTGCGTGGTACCCATCCCATGGGTCCCAAATCTCCAGGTTCAAGGGCATCTTCCTACATCGAAAACATGCATGAGAAACCCAGAAGATGGTACACCGTGTGATTTTGAAAGGTTTCCAAAATGTACCACATTTCTCATCTCCTTGTGCTGGGGTTCGCCTTTCCAGCTACTTTACTAGCAATCTCCCTACTTGGAGAATCAGCACCTTTAAGCTCCTGTTCCCTACAGGTTGCAATTTGTCCTGAGGATGAACGGGAAGACGGGCAACCAATGAGAGACTAGATCTAGGTGTTGGGACAGGCACAGGTCACTCTATTTTCCCATCAGGAAGAAGAATTAAACACAGGTTCAGCCTTCCGCCGGGAACCAGAATAGGGCCTGATGCAATCCCGTGCTTTTGCGGCCAGCTCCCAAAAAAGACAGTTGAAAAATGGAGCTCAGGGGCACTGCAATTCACAAACCTGCTGAGTTATAAATGATAACTCTCGTCCACAAATATATTGAGGGAAGGCAACGAAGAGGATTTGAAAGCAAGGCAGAATTGCAGGAAACAGGTTTCAGGAGATAGATTCGAATCGCCTTTAAAGCACATGAAAGGTGGCAAAACGTCGACAATGATGACCTTGGCCAAAAAGGGCGTATGCGTTGTTTCCTGAATATATTCAGGAAAAAACGCATACGCCCTTTTTGGCCAACCAAGCAACCTGGAAAGGCAAATCAGCGCTACCAAGAATTCTCGCTTCCCATCGGTCAAAAGGGCCATGCTGCAAAAATTTTCAAAACCAGAAATGCAGGACAGGCCATGGAGAAATGGCAGCCTTGCTACGCTGATGGGAGGGATGTAAATTGCCAACAGCCACTCTGGAGAAGTGTACGGTGTGTCCTGAAACATCGAAAAAACACAGCTTAGGGAGCATAGGGCACGTCCACTCATGGGCGTATAAATTGGGAAAACTAAAAATCAGCAAGACACAGGCACCCCAAAGTTTAGGGCAGCTCTGTTGACAAGAACCTCCACTTCATGACACCGTAAATATCCCAGGAAAGAGAAAAATGGATAAAGAAGTTGTGGTCTTTATGTACAATGGAATATCACTCAGACATGAAATCAATGTCATAAGGCTAGTAGAAGCAAGATGAGTGGATTTAGGAACGACGATTCTAAGTGAAATAAGTCACACAGAAAAAGACACTTATCATAAGCTATCACTTAGAGAGGGAATGTAAAAACCGCTACACTTGAACTGAATTACAAAACAGAACAGAGTCACACGTTTAGAAAACACACTATGGCTGCTTAACGGGAAAGGTGAGTTGGGGTGATGCATAAAACAAGGGTTTCAAATTCACTCAGATACCGTTCCATACACCCAATATGTAATAGACAAGACCAACTCCTTGCTCAGTGAACTGGACTCAACACCCCCTATTCACCGCACAATAATATGTCTGACTAGTAAGAATCGTAAAACCTATGTATTGATATCTCTCTGGAAGTGAGTCAAGTGGGTGTAAAGCCGCATAAACACAGCCGTGAAAAGCAGCTAAACCCCATTATAAAAATAAATTACTTTTAAAAACCCGTAAAACAAAGACAGTGAAAGAGAGAGAAATTCTTACAAAATTCGTTCAGGGGCTGTGATGCAACCTGGATTGACCATATCTAGACCCACAGCTGGATGAGACATAAGGTTGGACACTCTTGGGGCTGACAGTTTGGGTGAGGTTGGGTGAGCAAACGCAGACCCTTTAAAGTAATACTGCGTGGTACCCATCCCATGGGTCCCAAATCTCCAGGTTCAAGGGCATCTTCCTACATCGAAAACATGCATGAGAAACTCAGAAGATGGTACACCGTGTGATTTTGAAAGGTTTCTAAAACGCACTCCATTTCTCACCTCCTTGTGCTCGGGTTCGCCTTTCCAGCTACTTTACTAGCAATCTCCCTACTTGCAGAATCAGCACCTTTAAGCTCCTGATCCATACAGGTTGCAATTTCTCCTGAGGATGAACGGGAAGAGGGGCAACCAATGAGAGACTAGATCTAGGTGTTGGGACAGGCACAGGTCACTCTATTTTCCCATCAGGAAGAAGAATTAACCACAGGCTCAGCCTGCCGTCCAGAAGCACAATAGCGCCTGAGGCAATACTGCGCTTTTGCGGACAGCTCCCAAAAAAGCGAGTTGAAAAATGGAGCTCAGGGACACTGCAATTCACAAACCCGCAGAGTTATAAATGATAACTCTCATCCACAGATATATTGAGGGAATGGAACGAAGAGGATTTGAAAGCAAGGCAGAATTGCAGGAAACAGATTTCAGGAGGTAGATTCGAATTGCCTTTAAAGCACATGAAAAGCGGCAAAAGGTCGACAATGATGCCCTTGGCCAAAAAGGGCGTATGCGTTTTTTCCTGAATATATTCAGGAAAAAACGCATACGCCCTTTTTGGCCAACCAAGCACCCTGGAAAGGCAAATCAGCGCTACAAAGAAGTCTCGCTTCCCATCGGTCAAAAGGGCCATGCTAAAAAAGTGTCAAAACCAGAAATGCAGGACAGGCCATGGAGAAATGGCAGCCTTGCTACGCTGATAGGCGTGATGTTAATTGCCAACAGCCACTCTGGAGAAGTGTACGGTGTGTCCTGAAACATCGAAAAAACACAGCTTAGGGAGCATAGGGCACGTCCACTCATGGGCGTATAAATTGGGAAAACTAAAAATCAGCAAGACACAGGCACCCCAAAGTTTAGGGCTGCTCTGTTGACAAGAACCTCCAGTTCATGACACCTTAAATATCCCAGGAAAGAGAAAAATGGATAAAGAAATTTGGTCCTTATGTACAATGGAATATCACTCAGACATGAAATCAATGTCATAAGGCTAGCAGAAGCAAGATGAGTGGATTTAGGTACGACGATTCCAAGTGAAATAAGTCACACAGAAAAAGACACTTATCATAAGGTATCACTTATAGAGGGAATGTAAAAACCGCTACACTTGAACTGAATTACAAAACAGAACAGAGTCACACGTTTAGAAAACACACTATGGCTGCTTAACGGGAAAGGTGAGGTGGGGTGATGCATAAAACAAGGGTTTCAAATTCGCTCAGATACCGTTCCATACACCCAATATGTAATAGAAAAGACCTACTCCTTGCTCAGTGAACTGGACACAACACCCCCTATTCACCGCACAAGAATATACGTGACTAGTAAGAATCTTAAAACCTATGTATTGATACGTGTCTGGAAGTGAGTCAAGTGGGTGTAAAGCCGCTTAAACACAGCCGTGAAAAGCAGCTAAACCCCATTATAAAAATAAATTACTTTTAAAAACCCGTAAAACAAAGACAGTGAAAGAGAGAGAAATTCTTACAAAATTCGTTCAGGGGCCGTGATGCAACCTGGATTGACCATATCTAGACCCACAGCTGGATGAGACATAAGGGTGGACACTCTTGGGGCTGAGAGGTTTGGTGAGGTTGGGTGAGCAAACGCAGACCCTTTAAAGTAATACTGCGTGGTACCCATCCCATGGGTCCCAAATCTCCAGGTTCAAGGGCATCTTCCTACATCGAAAACATGCATGAGAAACCCAGAAGATGGTACACCGTGTGATTTTGAAAGGTTTCCAAAATGAACCACATTTCTCATCTCCTTGTGCTGGGGTTCGCCTTTCCAGCTACTTTACTAGCAATCTCCCTACTTGGAGAATCAGCACCTTTAAGCTCCTGTTCCCTACAGGTTGCAATTTGTCCTGAGGATGAACGGGAAGACGGGCAACCAATGAGAGACTAGATCTAGGTGTTGGGACAGGCACAGGTCACTCTATTTTCCCATCAGGAAGAAGAATTAAACACAGGTTCAGCCTGCCGCCGGGAACCAGAATAGGGCCTGAGGCAATCCCGTGCTTTTGCGGCCAGCTCCCAAAAAAGACAGTTGAAAAATGGAGCTCAGGGGCACTGCAATTCACAAACCTGCTGAGTTATAAATGATAACTCTCGTCCACAAATATATTGAGGGAAGGCAACGAAGAGGATTTGAAAGCAAGGCAGAATTGCAGGAAACAGGTTTCAGGAGGTAGATTCGAATCGCCTTTAAAGCACATGAAAGGTGGCAAAACGTCGACAATGATGACCTTGGCCAAAAAGGGCGTATGCGTTGTTTCCTGAATATATTCAGGAAAAAACGCATACGCCCTTTTTGGCCAAACAAGCAACCTGGAAAGGCAAATCAGCGCTACCAAGAATTCTCGCTTCCCATCGGTCAAAAGGGCCATGCTGCAAAAATTTTCAAAACCAGAAATGCAGGACAGGCCATGGAGAAATGGCAGCCTTGCTACGCTGATGGGAGGGATGTAAATTGCCAACAGCCACTCTGGAGAAGTGTACGGTGTGTCCTGAAACATCGAAAAAACACAGCTTAGGGAGCATAGGGCACGTCCACTCATGGGCGTATAAATTGGGAAAACTAAAAATCAGCAAGACACAGGCACCCCAAAGTTTAGGGCTGCTCTGTTGACAAGAACCTCCAGTTCATGACACCTTAAATATCCCAGGAAAGAGAAAAATGGATAAAGAAGTTGTGGTCCTTATGTACAATGGAATATCACTCAGACATGAAATCAATGTCATAAGGCTAGAAGAAGCAAGATGAGTGGATTTAGGTACGACGATTCCAAGTGAAATGAGTCACACAGAAAAAGACACTTATCATAAGGTATCACTTATAGAGGGAATGTAAAAACCGCTACACTTGAACTGAATTACAAAACAGAACAGAGTCACACGTTTAGAAAACACACTATGGCTGCTTAACGGGAAAGGTGAGGTGGGGTGATTCATAAAACAAGGGTTTCAAATTCACTCAGATACCGTTCCATACACCCAATATGTAATAGACAAGACCAACTCCTTGCTCAGTGAACTGGACTCAACACCCCCTATTCACCGCACAATTATATGTCTGACTAGTAAGAATCGTAAAACCTATGTATTGATATCTCTCTGGAAGTGAGTCAAGTGGGTGTAAAGCCGCATAAACACAGCCGTGAAAGGCAGCTAAACCCCATTATAAAAATAAATTACTTTTAAAAACCCGTAAAAGAAAGACAGTGAAAGAGAGAGAAATTCTTACATAATTCGTTCAGGGGCTTTGATGCAACCTGGATTGACCATATCTAGACCCACAGCTGGATGAGACATAAGGGTGGACACTCTTGGGGCTGAGAGGTTGGGTGAGGTTGGGTGAGCAAACGCAGACCCTTAAAATAATACTGCGTGGTACCCATCCCATGGGTCCCAAATCTCCAGGTTCAAGGGCATCTTCCTACATCGAAAACATGCATGAGAAACCCAGAAGATGGTACACCGTGTGATTTTGAAAGGTTTCTAAAAAGCACCTCATTTCTCATCTCCTTGTGCTCGGGTTCGCCATTCCAGCTACTTTACTAGCAATCTCCCTACTTGGAGAATCAGCACCTTTAACCTCCTGTTCTGTACAGGT
Organism: Eschrichtius robustus; assembly: GCF_028021215.1. Classification (NCBI taxonomy): domain Eukaryota; kingdom Metazoa; phylum Chordata; class Mammalia; order Artiodactyla; family Eschrichtiidae; genus Eschrichtius; species Eschrichtius robustus. The sequence continues at coordinate 395,520 of NW_027175313.1, forward strand.
TGCAATTTGTCCTGAGGATGAACGGGAAGAGGGGCAACCAATGAGAGACTAGATCTAGGTGTTGGGACAGGCACAGGTCACTCTATTTTCCCATCAGGAAGAAGAATTAACCACAGGCTCAGCCTGCCCCCCGGAACCTGAATAGGGCCTGAGGCAATCCCGTGCTTTTGCGGCCAGCTCCCAAAAAAGACAGTTGAAAAATGGAGCTCAGGGGCACTGCCATTCACAAACCCGCAGAGTTATAAATGGTAACTCTCGTCAACAAATATATTGAGGGAAGGCAACGAAGAGGATTTGAAAGCAAGGCAGAATTGCAGGAAACATGTTTCAGGAGGTAGATTCGAATCGCCTTTAAAGCACATGAAAATTGGCAAAACGTCGACAGTGATGCCCTTGGACAAAAAGGGCGTATGAGTTTTTTCCTGAATATATTCAGGAAAAAACGGATACGCCCTTTTTGGCCAACCAAGCAACCTGGAAAGGCAAATCAGCGCTACAAAGAAGTCTCGCTTCCCATCGGTCAAAAGGGCCATGCTGCAAAAAGTGTCAAAACCAGAAATGCAGGACAGGCCATGGAGAAATGGCAGCCTTGCTACGCTGTTGGGCGGGATGTAAATTGCCAACAGCCACTCTGGAGAAGTGTACGGTGTGTCCTGAAACATCGAAAAAACAGCTTAGGGAGCATAGGGCACGTGCACTCATGGGCGTATAAATTGGGAAAACTAAAAATCAGCAAGACACAGGCACCCCAATGTTTAGGGCTGCTATGTTGACAAGAACCTCCACTTCATGACACCTTAAATATCCCAGGAAAGAGAAAAATGGATAAAGAAGTTGTGGTCCTTATGTACAAAGGAATATCACTCAGACATGAAATCAATGTCATAAGGCTAGTAGAAGCAAGATGAGTGGATTTAGGTATGACGATTCTAAGTGAACTAAGTCACACAGAAAAAGACATTTATCATAAGCTATCACTTATAGAGGGAATGTAAAAACCGCTACACTTGAACTGAATTACAAAGGGAACAGAGTCACACGTTTAGAAAACACACTATGGCTGCTTAACGGGAAAGGTGAGGTGGGGTGATGCATAAAACAAGGGTTTCAAATTCGCTCAGATACCGTTCCATACACCCAATATGTAATAGACAAGGCCTACTCCTTGCTCAGTGAACTGGACTCAACACCCCCTATTCACCGCACAAGAATATATCTGACTAGTAATAATCGTAAAACCTATGTATTGATATCTCTCTGGAAGTGAGTCAAGTGGGTGTAAAGCCGCATAAACACAGCCGTGAAAAGCAGCTAAACCCCATTATAAAAATAAATTACTTTTAAAAACCCGTAAAACAAAGACAGTGAAAGAGAGAGAAATTCTTACAAAATTCGTTCAGGGGCTGTGATGCAACCTGGATTGACCATATCTAGACACACAGCTGGATGAGACATAAGGTTGGAAACTCTTGGGGCTGAAAGGTTGGGTGAGGTTGGGTGAGCAAACGCAGACCCTTTAAAGTAATACTGCGTGGTAACCATCCCATGGGTCCCAAATCTCCAGGTTCAAGGGCATCTTCCTACATCGAAAACATGCATGAGAAACTCAGAAGATGGTACACCGTGTGATTTTGAAAGGTTACTAAAACGCACCCCATTTCTAACCTCCTTGTGCTCGGGTTCGCCTTTCCAGCTACTTTACTAGCAATCTCCCTACTTGCAGAATCAGCACCTTTAAGCTCCTGATCCATACAGGTTGCAATTTGTCCTGAGGATGAACGGGAAGAGGGGCAACCAATGAGAGACTAGATCTAGGTGTTGGGACAGGCACAGGTCACTCTATTTTCCCATCAGGAAGAAGAATTAACCACAGGCTCAGCCTGCCGCCCAGAAGCACAATAGCGCCTGAGGCAATACTGCGCTTTTGCGGCCAGCTCCCAAAAAAGACAGTTGAAAAATGGAGCTCAGGGAAACTGCAATTCACAAACCCGCAGAGTTATAAATGATAACTCTCACCACAGATATATTGAGGGAATGGAACGAAGAGGATTTGAAAGCAAGGCAGAATTGCAGGAAACAGATTTCAGGAGGTAGATTCGAATTGCCTTTAAAGCACATGAAAAGCGGCAAAAGGTCGACAATGATGCCCTTGGCCAAAAAGGGCGTATGCGTTTTTTCCTGAATATATTCAGGAAAAAACGCATACGCCCTTTTTGGCCAACCAAGCACCCTGGAAAAGCAAATCAGCGCTACAAAGAAGTCCCGCTTCCCATCGGTCAAAAGGGCCATGCTAAAAAATTGTCAAAACCAGAAATGCAGGACAGGCCATGGAGAAATGGCAGCCTTGCTACGCTGATAGGCGTGATGTTAATTGCCAACAGCCACTCTGGAGAAGTGTACGGTGTGTCCTGAAACATCGAAAAAACACAGCTTAGGGAGCATAGGGCACGTCCACTCATGGGCGTATAAATTGGGAAAACTAAAAATCAGCAAGACACAGGCACCCCAAAGTTTAGGGCTGCTCTGTTGACAAGAACCTCCAGTTCATGACACCTTAAATATCCCAGGAAAGAGAAAAATGGATAAAGAAGTTGTGGTCCTTATGTACAATGGAATATCACTCAGACATGAAATCAATGTCATAAGGCTAGGAGAAGCAAGATGAGTGGATTTAGGTACGACGATTCCAAGTGAAATATGTCACACAGAAAAAGACACTTATCATAAGGTATCACTTATAGAGGGAATGTAAAAACCGCTACACTTGAACTGAATTACAAAACAGAACAGAGTCACACGTTTAGAAAACACACTATGGCTGCTTAACGGGAAAGGTGAGGTGGGGTGATGCATAAAACAAGGGTTTCAAATTCGCTCAGATACCGTTCCATACACCCAATATGTAATAGAAAAGACCTACTCCTTGCTCAGTGAACTGGACACAACACCCCCTATTCACCGCACAAGAATATACGTGACTAGTAAGAATCTTAAAACCTATGTATTGATACGTGTCTGGAAGTGAGTCAAGTGGGTGTAAAGCCGCTTAAACACAGCCGTGAAAAGCAGCTAAACCCCATTATAAAAATAAATTACTTTTAAAAACCCGTAAAACAAAGACAGTGCAAGAGAGAGAAATTCTTACAAAATTCGTTCAGGGGCTGTGATGCAACCTGGATTGACCATATCTAGACCCACAGCTGGATGAGACATAAGGGTGGACACTCTTGGGGCTGAGAGGTTTGGTGAGGTTGGGTGAGCAAACGAAGACCCTTTAAAGTAATACTGCGTGGTACCCATCCCATGGGTCCCAAATCTCCAGGTTCAAGGGCATCTTCCTACATCGAAAACATGCATGAGAAACCCAGAAGATGGTACACCATGTGATTTTGAAAGGTTTCTAAAACGCACCTCATTTCTCATCTCCTTGTGCTCGGGTTCGCCATTCCAGGTACTTTACTAGCAATCTCCCTACTTGGAGAAACAGCACCTTTAACCTCCTGTTCTGTACAGGTTGCAATTTGTCCTGAGGATGAACGGGAAGAGGGGCAACCAATGAGAGACTAGATCTAGGTGTTGGGACAGGCACAGGTCACTCTATTTTCCCATCAGGAAGAAGAATTAACCACAGGCTCAGCCTGCCCCCCGGAACCTGAATAGGGCCTGAGGCAATCCCGTGCTTTTGCGGCCAGCTCCCAAAAAAGACAGTTGAAAAATGGAGCTCAGGGGCACTGCCATTCACAAACCCGCAGAGTTATAAATGGTAACTCTCGTCAACAAATATATTGAGGGAAGGCAACGAAGAGGATTTGAAAGCAAGGCAGAATTGCAGGAAACAGGTTTCAGGAGGTAGATTCGAATCGCCTTTAAAGCACATGAAAAGCGGCAAAAGGTCGACAATGATGCCCTTGGCCAAAAAGGGCGTATGCGTTTTTTCCTGAATATATTCAGGAAAAAACGCATACGCCCTTTTTGGCCAACCAAGCACCCTAGAAAGGCAAATCAGCGCTACAAAGAAGTCTCGCTTCCCATCGGTCAAAAGGGCCATGCTAAAAAAGTGTCAAAACCAGAAATGCAGGACAGGCCATGGAGAAATGGCAGCCTTGCTACGCTGATAGGCGGGATGTTAATTGCCAACAGCCACTCTGGAGAAGTGTACGGTGTGTCCTGAAACATCGAAAAAACACAGCTTAGGGAGGATAGGGCACGTCCACTCATGGGCGTATAAATTGGGAAAACTAAAAATCAGCAAGACACAGGCACCCCAAAGTTTAGGGCTGCTCTGTTGACAAGAACCTCCAGTTCATGACACCTTAAATATCCCAGGAAAGAGAAAAATGGATAAAGAAGTTGTGGTCCTTATGTACAATGGAATATCACTCAGACATGAAATCAATGTCATAAGGCTAGGAGAAGCAAGATGAGTGGATTTAGGTACGACGATTCCAAGTGAAATAAGTCACACAGAAAAAGACACTTATCATAAGGTATCACTTATAGAGGGAATGTAAAAACCGCTACACTTGAACTGAATTACAAAACAGAACAGAGTCACACGTTTAGAAAACACACTATGGCTGCTTAACGGGAAAGGTGAGGTGGGGTGATGCATAAAACAAGGGTTTCAAATTCGCTCAGATACCGTTCCATACACCCAATATGTAATAGAAAAGACCTACTCCTTGCTCAGTGAACTGGACACAACACCCCCTATTCACCGCACAAGATTATACGTGACTAGTAAGAATCTTAAAACCTATGTATTGATACGTGTCTGGAAGTGAGTCAAGTGGGTGTAAAGCCGCTTAAACACAGCCGTGAAAAGCAGCTAAACCCCATTATAAAAATAAATTACTTTTAAAAACCCGTAAAACAAAGACAGTGAAAGAGAGAGAAATTCTTACAAAATTCGTTCAGGGGCTGTGATGCAACCTGGATTGACCATATCTAGACCCACAGCTGGATGAGACATAAGGGTGGACACTCTTGGGGCTGAGAGGTTTGGTGAGGTTGGGTGAGCAAACGCAGACCCTTTAAAGTAATACTGCGTGGTACCCATCCCATGGGTCCCAAATCTCCAGGTTCAAGGGCATCTTCCTACATCGAAAACATGCATGAGAAACCCAGAAGATGGTACACCGTGTGATTTTGAAAGGTTTCCAAAATGAACCACATTTCTCATCTCCTTGTGCTGGGGTTCGCCTTTCCAGCTACTTTACTAGCAATCTCCCTACTTGGAGAATCAGCACCTTTAAGCTCCTGTTCCCTACAGGTTGCAATTTGTCCTGAGGTTGAACGGGAAGAGGGGCAACCAATGAGAGACTAGATCTAGGTGTTGGGACAGGCACAGGTCACTCTATTTTCCCAATAGGAAGAAGAATTAAACACAGGTTCAGCCTGCCGCCTGGAACCAGAATAGGGCCTGAGGCAATCCCGTGCTTTTGCGGCCAGCTCCCAAAAAAGACAGTTGAAAAATGGAGCTCAGGGGCACTGCAATTCACAAACCTGCTGAGTTATACATGATATCTCTCGTCCACAAATATATTGAGGGAAGGCAACGAAGAGGATTTGAAAGCAAGGCAGAATTGCAGGAAACAGGTTTCAGGAGGTAGATTTGAATCGCCTTTAAAGCACATGAAAGGTGGCAAAACGTCAACAATGATGACCTTGGCCAAAAAGGGCGTATGCGTTGTTTCCTGAATATATTCAGGAAATAACGCATACGCCCTTTTTGGCCAACCAAGCAACCTGGAAAGGCAAATCAGCGCTACCAAGAATTCTCGCTTCCCATCGGTCAAAAGGGCCATGCTGCAAAAATTTTCAAAACCAGAAATGCAGGACAGGCCATGGAGAAATGGCAGCCTTGCTACGCTGATGGGAGGGATGTAAATTGCCAACAGCCACTCTGGAGAAGTGTACGGTGTGTCCTGAAACATCGAAAAAACACAGCTTAGGGAGCATAGGGCACATCCACTCATGGGCGTATAAATTGGGAAAACTAAAAATCAGCAAGACACAGGCACCCCAAAGTTTAGGGCAGCTCTGTTGACAAGAACCTCCACTTCATGACACCGTAAATATCCCAGGAAAGAGAAAAATGGATAAAGAAGTTGTGGTCCTTATGTACAATGGAATATCACTCAGACATGAAATCAATGTCATAAGGCTAGTAGAAGCAAGATGAGTGGATTTAGGAACGACGATTCTAAGTGAAATAAGTCACACAGAAAAAGACACTTATCATAAGCTATCACTTAGAGAGGGAATGTAAAAACCGCTACACTTGAACTGAATTACAAAACAGAACAGAGTCACACGTTTAGAAAACACACTATGGCTGCTTAACGGGAAAGGTGAGTTGGGGTGATGCATAAAACAAGGGTTTCAAATTCACTCAGATACCATTCCATACACCCAATATGTAATAGACAAGACCAACTCCTTGCTCAGTGAACTGGACTCAACACCCCCTATTCACCGCACAATAATATGTCTGACTAGTAAGAATCGTAAAACCTATGTATTGATATCTCTCTGGAAGTGAGTCAAGTGGGTGTAAAGCCGCATAAACACAGCCGTGAAAGGCAGCTAAACCCCATTATAAAAATAAATTACTTTTAAAAACCCGTAAAAGAAAGACAGTGAAAGAGAGAGAAATTCTTACATAATTCGTTCAGGGGCTTTGATGCAACCTGGATTGACCATATCTAGACCCACAGCTGGATGAGACATAATGGAGGACACTCTTGGGGATGAGAGGTTGGTTGAGGTTGGGTGAGCAAACGCAGAACTTTTAAAGTAATACTGCGTGGTACCCATCCCATGGGTCCCAAATCTCCAGGTTCAAGGGCATCTTCCTACATCGAAAACATGCATGAGAAACCCAGAATAAGGTACACCGTGTGATTTTGAAAGGTTTCTAAAACGCACCTCATTTCTCATCTCCTTGTGCTCGGGTTCGCCATTCCAGTTACTTTACTAGCAATCTCCCTACTTGGAGAATCAGCACCTTTAACCTCCTGTTCTGTACAGGTTGCAATTTGTCCTGAGGATGAACGGGAAGAGGGGCAACCAATGAGAGACTAGATCTAGGTGTTGGGACAGGCACAGGTCACTCTATTTTCCCATCAGGAAGAAGAATTAACCACAGGCTCAGCCTGCACCCCGGAACCTGAATAGGGCCTGAGGCAATCCCGTGCTTTTGCGGCCAGCTCCCAAAAAAACAGCTGAAAAATGGAGCTCAGGGGCACTGCCATTCACAAACCCGCAGAGTTATAAATGGTAACTCTCGTCAACAAATATATTGAGGGAAGGCAACGAAGAGGATTTGAAAGCAAGGCAGAATTGCAGGAAACATGTTTCAGGAGGTAGATTCGAATCGCCTTTAAAGCACATGAAATGTGGCAAAACGTCGACAGTGATGCCCTTGGCCAAAAAGGGCGTATCCGTTTTTTCCTGAATATATTCAGGAAAAGACGGATACGCCTTTTTGGCCAACCAAGCAACCTGGAAAGGCAAATCAGCGCTACAAAGAAGTCTCGCTTCCCATCGGTCAAAAGGGCCATGCTGCAAAAAGTGTCAAAACCAGAAATGCAGGACAGGCCATGGAGAAATGGCAGCCTTGCTACGCTGATGGGCGGGATGTTAATTGCCAACAGCCACTCTGGAGAAGTGTACGGTGTGTCCTGAAACATCGAAAAACCAGCTTAGGGAGCATAGGGCACGTGCACTCATGGGCGTATAAATTGGGAAAACTAAAAATCAGCAAGACACAGGCACCCCAATGTTTAGGGCTGCTATGTTGACAAGAACCTCCACTTCATGACACCTTAAATATCCCAGGAAAGAGAAAAATGGATAAAGAATTTGTGGTCCTTATGTACAAAGGAATATCACTCAGACATGAAATCAATGTCATAAGGCTAGTAGAAGCAAGATGAGTGGATTTAGGTATGACGATTCTAAGTGAACTAAGTCACACAGAAAAAGACACTTATCATAAGCTATCACTTATAGAGGGAATGTAAAAACCGCTACACTTGAACTGAATTACAAAGGGAACAGAGTCACACGTTTAGAAAACACACTATGGCTGCTTAACGGGAAAGGTGAGGTGGGGTGATGCATAAAACAAGGGTTTCAAATTCGCTCAGATACCGTTCCATACACCCAATATGTAATAGACAAGGCCTACTCCTTGCTCAGTGAACTGGACTCAACACCCCCTATTCACCGCACAAGAATATATCTGACTAGTAATAATCGTAAAACCTATGTATTGATACGTGTCTGGAAGTGAGTCAAGTGGGTGTAAAGCCGCTTAAACACAGCCGTGAAAAGCAGCTAAACCCCATTATAAAAATAAATTACTTTTAAAAACCCGTAAAACAAAGACAGTGAAAGAGAGAGAAATTCTTACAAAATTCGTTCAGGGGCTGTGATGCAACCTGGATTGACCATATCTAGACCCACAGCTGGATGAGACATAAGGGTGGACACTCTTGGGGCTGAGAGGTTTGGTGAGGTTGGGTGAGCAAACGCAGACCCTTTAAAGTAATACTGCGTGGTACCCATCCCATGGGTCCCAAATCTCCAGGTTCAAGGGCATCTTCCTACATCGAAAACATGCATGAGAAACCCAGAAGATGGTACACCGTGTGATTTTGAAAGGTTTCCAAAATGAACCACATTTCTCATCTCCTTGTGCTGGGGTTCGCCTTTCCAGCTACTTTACTAGCAATCTCCCTACTTGGAGAATCAGCACCTTTAAGCTCCTGTTCCCTACAGGTTGCAATTTGTCCTGAGGTTGAACGGGAAGAGGGGCAACCAATGAGAGACTAGATCTAGGTGTTGGGACAGGCACAGGTCACTCTATTTTCCCAATAGGAAGAAGAATTAAACACAGGTTCAGCCTGCCGCCGGGAACCAGAATAGGGCCTGAGGCAATCCCGTGCTTTTGCGGCCAGCTCCCAAAAAAGACAGTTGAAAAATGGAGCTCAGGGGCACTGCAATTCACAAACCTGCTGAGTTATACATGATATCTCTCGTCCACAAATATATTGAGGGAAGGCAACGAAGAGGATTTGAAAGCAAGGCAGAATTGCAGGAAACAGGTTTCAGGAGGTAGATTTGAATCGCCTTTAAAGCACATGAAAGGTGGCAAAACGTCGACAATGATGACCTTGGCCAAAAAGGGCGTATGCGTTGTTTCCTGAATATATTCAGGAAAAAACGCATACGCCCTTTTTGGCCAACCAAGCAACCTGGAAAGGCAAATCAGCGCTACCAAGAATTCTCGCTTCCCATCGGTCAAAAGGGCCATGCTGCAAAAATTTTCAAAACCAGAAATGCAGGACAGGCCATGGAGAAATGGCAGCCTTGCTACGCTGATGGGAGGGATGTAAATTGCCAACAGCCACTCTGGAGAAGTGTACGGTGTGTCCTGAAACATCGAAAAAACACAGCTTAGGGAGCATAGGGCACGTCCACTCATGGGCGTATAAATTGGGAAAACTAAAAATCAGCAAGACACAGGCACCCCAAAGTTTAGGGCAGCTCTGTTGACAAGAACCTCCACTTCATGACACCGTAAATATCCCAGGAAAGAGAAAAATGGATAAAGAAGTTGTGGTCCTTATGTACAATGGAATATCACTCAGACATGAAATCAATGTCATAAGGCTAGTAGAAGCAAGATGAGTGGATTTAGGAACGACGATTCTAAGTGAAATAAGTCACACAGAAAAAGACACTTATCATAAGCTATCACTTAGAGAGGGAATGTAAAAACCGCTACACTTGAACTGAATTACAAAACAGAACAGAGTCACACGTTTAGAAAACACACTATGGCTGCTTAACGGGAAAGGTGAGTTGGGGTGATGCATAAAACAAGGGTTTCAAATTCACTCAGATACCATTCCATACACCCAATATGTAATAGACAAGACCAACTCCTTGCTCAGTGAACTGGACTCAACACCCCCTATTCACCGCACAATAATATGTCTGACTAGTAAGAATCGTAAAACCTATGTATTGATATCTCTCTGGAAGTGAGTCAAGTGGGTGTAAAGCCGCATAAACACAGCCGTGAAAGGCAGCTAAACCCCATTATAAAAATAAATTACTTTTAAAAACCCGTAAAAGAAAGACAGTGAAAGAGAGAGAAATTCTTACATAATTCGTTCAGGGGCTTTGATGCAACCTGGATTGACCATATCTAGACCCACAGCTGGATGAGACATAATGGAGGACACTCTTGGGGATGAGAGGTTGGTTGAGGTTGGGTGAGCAAACGCAGAACTTTTAAAGTAATACTGCGTGGTACCCATCCCATGGGTCCCAAATCTCCAGGTTCAAGGGCATCTTCCTACATCGAAAACATGCATGAGAAACCCAGAATAAGGTACACCGTGTGATTTTGAAAGGTTTCTAAAACGCACCTCATTTCTCATCTCCTTGTGCTCGGGTTCGCCATTCCAGTTACTTTACTAGCAATCTCCCTACTTGGAGAATCAGCACCTTTAACCTCCTGTTCTGTACAGGTTGCAATTTGTCCTGAGGATGAACGGGAAGAGGGGCAACCAATGAGAGACTAGATCTAGGTGTTGGGACAGGCACAGGTCACTCTATTTTCCCATCAGGAAGAAGAATTAACCACAGGCTCAGCCTGCACCCCGGAACCTGAATAGGGCCTGAGGCAATCCCGTGCTTTTGCGGCCAGCTCCCAAAAAAACAGCTGAAAAATGGAGCTCAGGGGCACTGCCATTCACAAACCCGCAGAGTTATAAATGGTAACTCTCGTCAACAAATATATTGAGGGAAGGCAACGAAGAGGATTTGAAAGCAAGGCAGAATTGCAGGAAACCTGTTTCAGGAGGTAGATTCGAATCGCCTTTAAAGCACATGAAATGTGGCAAAACGTCGACAGTGATGCCCTTGGCCAAAAAGGGCGTATCCGTTTTTTCCTGAATATATTCAGGAAAAGACGGATACGCCTTTTTGGCCAACCAAGCAACCTGGAAAGGCAAATCAGCGCTACAAAGAAGTCTCGCTTCCCATCGGTCAAAAGGGCCATGCTGCAAAAAGTGTCAAAACCAGAAATGCAGGACAGGCCATGGAGAAATGGCAGCCTTGCTACGCTGATGGGCGGGATGTTAATTGCCAACAGCCACTCTGGAGAAGTGTACGGTGTGTCCTGAAACATCGAAAAAACAGCTTAGGGAGCATAGGGCACGTGCACTCATGGGCGTATAAATTGGGAAAACTAAAAATCAGCAAGACACAGGCACCCCAATGTTTAGGGCTGCTATGTTGACAAGAACCTCCACTTCATGACACCTTAAATATCCCAGGAAAGAGAAAAATGGATAAAGAAGTTGTGGTCCTTATGTACAAAGGAATATCACTCAGACATGAAATCAATGTCATAAGGCTAGTAGAAGCAAGATGAGTGGATTTAGGTATGACGATTCTAAGTGAACTAAGTCACACAGAAAAAGACACTTATCATAAGCTATCACTTATAGAGGGAATGTAAAAACCGCTACACTTGAACTGAATTACAAAGGGAACAGAGTCACACGTTTAGAAAACACACTATGGCTGCTTAACGGGAAAGGTGAGGTGGGGTGATGCATAAAACAAGGGTTTCAAATTCGCTCAGATACCGTTCCATACACCCAATATGTAATAGACAAGGCCTACTCCTTGCTCAGTGAACTGGACTCAACACCCCCTATTCACCGCACAAGAATATATCTGACTAGTAATAATCGTAAAACCTATGTATTGATACGTGTCTGGAAGTGAGTCAAGTGGGTGTAAAGCCGCTTAAACACAGCCGTGAAAAGCAGCTAAACCCCATTATAAAAATAAATTACTTTTAAAAACCCGTAAAACAAAGACAGTGAAAGAGAGAGAAATTCTTACAAAATTCGTTCAGGGGCTGTGATGCAACCTGGATTGACCATATCTAGACCCACAGCTGGATGAGACATAAGGGTGGACACTCTTGGGGCTGAGAGGTAGGGTGAGGTTGGGTGAGCAAACGCAGACCCTTTAAAGTAATACTGCGTGGTACCCATCCCATGGGTCCCAAATCTCCAGGTTCAAGGGCATCTTCCTACATCGAAAACATGCATGAGAAACCCAGAAGATGGTACACCGTGTGATTTTGAAAGGTTTCCAAAATGAACCACATTTCTCATCTCCTTGTGCTGGGGTTCGCCTTTCCAGCTACTTTACTAGCAATCTCCCTACTTGGAGAATCAGCACCTTTAAGCTCCTGTTCCCTACAGGTTGCAATTTGTCCTGAGGTTGAACGGGAAGAGGGGCAACCAATGAGAGACTAGATCTAGGTGTTGGGACAGGCACAGGTCACTCTATTTTCCCAATAGGAAGAAGAATTAAACACAGGTTCAGCCTGCCGCCGGGAACCAGAATAGGGCCTGAGGCAATCCCGTGCTTTTGCGGCCAGCTCCCAAAAAACACAGTTGAAAAATGGAGCTCAGGGGCACTGCAATTCACAAACCTGCTGAGTTATACATGATATCTCTCGTCCACAAATATATTGAGGGAAGGCAACGAAGAGGATTTGAAAGCAAGGCAGAATTGCAGGAAACAGGTTTCAGGAGGTAGATTTGAATCGCCTTTAAAGCACATGAAAGGTGGCAAAACGTCAACAATGATGACCTTGGCCAAAAAGGGCGTATGCGTTGTTTCCTGAATATATTCAGGAAAAAACGCATACGCCCTTTTTGGCCAACCAAGCAACCTGGAAAGGCAAATCACCGCTACCAAGAATTCTCGCTTCCCATCGGTCAAAAGGGCCATGCTGCAAAAATTTTCAAAACCAGAAATGCAGGACAGGCCATGGAGAAATGGCAGCCTTGCTACGCTGATGGGAGGGATGTAAATTGCCAACAGCCACTCTGGAGAAGTGTACGGTGTGTCCTGAAACATCGAAAAAACACAGCTTAGGGAGCATAGGGCACGTCCACTCATGGGCGTATAAATTGGGAAAACTAAAAATCAGCAAGACACAGGCACCCCAAAGTTTAGGGCAGCTCTGTTGACAAGAACCTCCACTTCATGACACCGTAAATATCCCAGGAAAGAGAAAAATGGATAAAGAAGTTGTGGTCCTTATGTACAATGGAATATCACTCAGACATGAAATCAATGTCATAAGGCTAGTAGAAGCAAGATGAGTGGATTTAGGAACGACGATTCTAAGTGAAATAAGTCACACAGAAAAAGACACTTATCATAAGCTATCACTTAGAGAGGGAATGTAAAAACCGCTACACTTGAACTGAATTACAAAACAGAACAGAGTCACACGTTTAGAAAACACACTATGGCTGCTTAACGGGAAAGGTGAGTTGGGGTGATGCATAAAACAAGGGTTTCAAATTCACTCAGATACCATTCCATACACCCAATATGTAATAGACAAGACCAACTCCTTGCTCAGTGAACTGGACTCAACACCCCCTATTCACCGCACAATAATATGTCTGACTAGTAAGAATCGTAAAACCTATGTATTGATATCTCTCTGGAAGTGAGTCAAGTGGGTGTAAAGCCGCATAAACACAGCCGTGAAAGGCAGCTAAACCCCATTATAAAAATAAATTACTTTTAAAAACCCGTAAAAGAAAGACAGTGAAAGAGAGAGAAATTCTTACATAATTCGTTCAGGGGCTTTGATGCAACCTGGATTGACCATATCTAGACCCACAGCTGGATGAGACATAATGGAGGACACTCTTGGGGATGAGAGGTTGGTTGAGGTTGGGTGAGCAAACGCAGAACTTTTAAAGTAATACTGCGTGGTACCCATCCCATGGGTCCCAAATCTCCAGGTTCAAGGGCATCTTCCTACATCGAAAACATGCATGAGAAACCCAGAATAAGGTACACCGTGTGATTTTGAAAGGTTTCTAAAACGCACCTCATTTCTCATCTCCTTGTGCTCGGGTTCGCCATTCCAGTTACTTTACTAGCAATCTCCCTACTTGGAGAATCAGCACCTTTAACCTCCTGTTCTGTACAGGTTGCAATTTGTCCTGAGGATGAACGGGAAGAGGGGCAACCAATGAGAGACTAGACCTAGGTGTTGGGACAGGCACAGGTCACTCTATTTTCCCATCAGGAAGAAGAATTAACCACAGGCTCAGCCTGCACCCCGGAACCTGAATAGGGCCTGAGGCAATCCCGTGCTTTTGCGGCCAGCTCCCAAAAAAGACAGCTGAAAAATGGAGCTCAGGGGCACTGCCATTCACAAACCCGCAGAGTTATAAATGGTAACTCTCGTCAACAAATATATTGAGGGTAGGCAACGAAGAGGATTTGAAAGCAAGGCAGAATTGCAGGAAACATGTTTCAGGAGGTAGATTCGAATCGCCTTTAAAGCACATGAAATGTGGCAAAACGTCGACAGTGATGCCCTTGGCCAAAAAGGCCGTATCCGTTTTTTCCTGAATATATTCAGGAAAAAACGGATACGGCCTTTTTGGCCAACCAAGCAACCTGGAAAGGCAAATCAGCGCTACAAAGAAGTCTCGCTTCCCATCGGTCAAAAGGGCCATGCTGCAAAAAGTGTCAAAACCAGAAATGCAGGACAGGCCATGGAGAAATGGCAGCCTTGCTACGCTGATGGGCGGGATGTTAATTGCCAACAGCCACTCTGGAGAAGTGTACGGTGTGTCCTGAAACATCGAAAAAACAGCTTAGGGAGCATAGGGCACGTGCACTCATGGGCGTATAAATTGGGAAAACTAAAAATCAGCAAGACACAGGCACCCCAATGTTTAGGGCTGCTATGTTGACAAGAACCTCCACTTCATGACACCTTAAATATCCCAGGAAAGAGAAAAATGGATAAAGAAGTTGTGGTCCTTATGTACAAAGGACTATCACTCAGACATGAAATCAATGTCATAAGGCTAGTAGAAGCAAGATGAGTGGATTTAGGTATGACGATTCTAAGTGAACTAAGTCACACAGAAAAAGACACTTATCATAAGCTATCACTTATAGAGGGAATGTAAAAACCGCTACACTTGAACTGAATTACAAAGGGAACAGAGTCACACGTTTAGAAAACACACTATGGCTGCTTAACGGGAAAGGTGAGGTGGGGTGATGCATAAAACAAGGGTTTCAAATTCGCTCAGATACCGTTCCATACACCCAATATGTAATAGACAAGGCCTACTCCTTGCTCAGTGAACTGGACTCAACACCCCCTATTCACCGCACAAGAATATATCTGACTAGTAACAATCGTAAAACCTATGTATTGATATCTGTCTGGAAGTGAGTCAAGTGGGTGTAAAGCCGCATAAACACAGCCGTGAAAAGCAGCTAAACCCCATTATAAAAATAAATTACTTTTAAAAACCCGTAAAACAAAGACAGTGAAAGAGAGAGAAATTCTTACAAAATTCGTTCAGGGGCTGTGATGCAACCTGGATTGACCATATCTAGACCCACAGCTGGATGAGACATAAGGGTGGACACTCTTGGGGCTGAGAGGTTGGGTGAGGTTGGGTGAGCAAATGCAGACCCTTTAAAGTAATACTGCGTGGTACCCATCCCATGGGTCCCAAATCTCCAGGTTCAAGGGCATCTTCCTACATCGAAAACATGCATGAGAAACTCAGAAGATGGTACACCGTGTGATTTTGAAAGGTTTCTAAAACGCACCCCATTTCTCACCTCCTTGTGCTCGGGTTCGCCTTTCCAGCTACTTTACTAGCAATCTCCCTACTTGCAGAATCAGCACCTTTAAGCTCCTGATCCATACAGGTTGCAATTTGTCCTGAGGATGAACGGGAAGAGGGGCAACCAATGAGAGACTAGATCTAGGTGTTGGGACAGGCACAGGTCACTCTATTTTCCCAATAGGAAGAAGAATTAAACACAGGTTCAGCCTGCCGCCGGGAACCAGAATAGGGCCTGAGGCAATCCCGTGCTTTTGCGGCCAGCTCCCAAAAAAGACAGTTGAAAAATGGAGCTCAGGGGCACTGCAATTCACAAACCTGCTGAGTTATAAATGATATCTCTCGTCCACAAATATATTGAGGGAAGGCAACGAAGAGGATTTGAAAGCAAGGCAGAATTGCAGGAAACAGGTTTCAGGAGGTAGATTTGAATCGCCTTTAAAGCACATGAAAGGTGGCAAAACGTCAACAATGATGACCTTGGCCAAAAAGGGCGTATGCGTTGTTTCCTGAATATATTCAGGAAAAAACGCATACGCCCTTTTTGGCCAACCAAGCAACCTGGAAAGGCAAATCAGCGCTACCAAGAATTCTCGCTTCCCATCGGTCAAAAGGGCCATGCTGCAAAAATTTTCAAAACCAGAAATGCAGGACAGGCCATGGAGAAATGGCAGCCTTGCTACGCTGATGGGAGGGATGTAAATTGCCAACAGCCACTCTGGAGAAGTGTACGGTGTGTCCTGAAACATCGAAAAAACACAGCTTAGGAAGCATAGGGCACGTCCACTCATGGGCGTATAAATTGGGAAAACTAAAAATCAGCAAGACACAGGCACCCCAAAGTTTAGGGCAGCTCTGTTGACAAGAACCTCCACTTCATGACACCGTAAATATCCCAGGAAAGAGAAAAATGGATAAAGAAGTTGTCGTCCTTATGTACAATGGAATATCACTCAGACATGAAATCAATGTCATAAGGCTAGTAGAAGCAAGATGAGTGGATTTAGGAACGACGATTCTAAGTGAAATAAGTCACACAGAAAAAGACACTTATCATAAGCTATCACTTAGAGAGGGAATGTAAAAACCGCTACACTTGAACTGAATTACAAAGGGAACAGAGTCACACGTTTAGAAAACACACTATGGCTGCTTAACGGGAAAGGTGAGGTGGGGTGATGCATAAAACAAGGGTTTCAAATTCGCTCAGATACCGTTCCATACACCCAATATGTAATAGACAAGGCCTACTCCTTGCTCAGTGAACTGGACTCAACACCCCCTATTCACCGCACAAGAATATATCTGACTAGTAATAATCGTAAAACCTATGTATTGATACGTGTCTGGAAGTGAGTCAAGTGGGTGTAAAGCCGCTTAAACACAGCCGTGAAAAGCAGCTAAACCCCATTATAAAAATAAATTACTTTTAAAAACCCGTAAAACAAAGACAGTGAAAGAGAGAGAAATTCTTACAAAATTCGTTCAGGGGCTGTGATGCAACCTGGATTGACCATATCTAGACCCACAGCTGGATGAGACATAAGGGTGGACACTCTTGGGGCTGAGAGGTTTGGTGAGGTTGGGTGAGCAAACGCAGACCCTTTAAAGTAATACTGCGTGGTACCCATCCCATGGGTCCCAAATCTCCAGGTTCAAGGGCATCTTCATACATCGAAAACATGCATGAGAAACCCAGAAGATGGTACACCGTGTGATTTTGAAAGGTTTCCAAAATGAACCACATTTCTCATCTCCTTGTGCTGGGGTTCGCCTTTCCAGCTACTTTACTAGCAATCTCCCTACTTGGAGAATCAGCACCTTTAAGCTCCTGTTCCCTACAGGTTGCAATTTGTCCTGAGGTTGAACGGGAAGAGGGGCAACCAATGAGAGACTAGATCTAGGTGTTGGGACAGGCACAGGTCACTCTATTTTCCCAATAGGAAGAAGAATTAAACACAGGTTCAGCCTGCCGCCGGGAACCAGAATAGGGCCTGAGGCAATCCCGTGCTTTTGCGGCCAGCTCCCAAAAAAGACAGTTGAAAAATGGAGCTCAGGGGCACTGCAATTCACAAACCTGCTGAGTTATACATGATATCTCTCGTCCACAAATATATTGAGGGAAGGCAACGAATAGGATTTGAAAGCAAGGCAGAATTGCAGGAAACAGGTTTCAGGAGGTAGATTTGAATCGCCTTTAAAGCACATGAAAGGTGGCAAAACGTCGACAATGATGACCTTGGCCAAAAAGGGCGTATGCGTTGTTTCCTGAATATATTCAGGAAAAAACGCATACGCCCTTTTTGGCCAACCAAGCAACCTGGAAAGGCAAATCAGCGCTACCAAGAATTCTCGCTTCCCATCGGTCAAAAGGGCCATGCTGCAAAAATTTTCAAAACCAGAAATGCAGGACAGGCCATGGAGAAATGGCAGCCTTGCTACGCTGATGGGAGGGATGTAAATTGCCAACAGCCACTCTGGAGAAGTGTACGGTGTGTCCTGAAACATCGAAAAAACACAGCTTAGGGAGCATAGGGCACGTCCACTCATGGGCGTATAAATTGGGAAAACTAAAAATCAGCAAGACACAGGCACCCCAAAGTTTAGGGCAGCTCTGTTGACAAGAACCTCCACTTCATGACACCGTAAATATCCCAGGAAAGAGAAAAATGGATAAAGAAGTTGTGGTCCTTATGTACAATGGAATATCACTCAGACATGAAATCAATGTCATAAGGCTAGTAGAAGCAAGATGAGTGGATTTAGGAACGACGATTCTAAGTGAAATAAGTCACACAGAAAAAGACACTTATCATAAGCTATCACTTAGAGAGGGAATGTAAAAACCGCTACACTTGAACTGAATTACAAAACAGAACAGAGTCACACGTTTAGAAAACACACTATGGCTGCTTAACGGGAAAGGTGAGTTGGGGTGATGCATAAAACAAGGGTTTCAAATTCACTCAGATACCATTCCATACACCCAATATGTAATAGACAAGACCAACTCCTTGCTCAGTGAACTGGACTCAACACCCCCTATTCACCGCACAATAATATGTCTGACTAGTAAGAATCGTAAAACCTATGTATTGATATCTCTCTGGAAGTGAGTCAAGTGGGTGTAAAGCCGCATAAACACAGCCGTGAAAGGCAGCTAAACCCCATTATAAAAATAAATTACTTTTAAAAACCCGTAAAAGAAAGACAGTGAAAGAGAGAGAAATTCTTACATAATTCGTTCAGGGGCTTTGATGCAACCTGGATTGACCATATCTAGACCCACAGCTGGATGAGACATAATGGAGGACACTCTTGGGGATGAGAGGTTGGTTGAGGTTGGGTGAGCAAACGCAGAACTTTTAAAGTAATACTGCGTGGTACCCATCCCATGGGTCCCAAATCTCCAGGTTCAAGGGCATCTTCCTACATCGAAAACATGCATGAGAAACCCAGAATAAGGTACACCGTGTGATTTTGAAAGGTTTCTAAAACGCACCTCATTTCTCATCTCCTTGTGTTCGGGTTCGCCATTCCAGTTACTTTACTAGCAATCTCCCTACTTGGAGAATCAGCACCTTTAACCTCCTGTTCTGTACAGGTTGCAATTTGTCCTGAGGATGAACGGGAAGAGGGGCAACCAATGAGAGACTAGATCTAGGTGTTGGGACAGGCACAGGTCACTCTATTTTCCCATCAGGAAGAAGAATTAACCACAGGCTCAGCCTGCACCCCGGAACCTGAATAGGGCCTGAGGCAATCCCGTGCTTTTGCGGCCAGCTCCCAAAAAAGACAGCTGAAAAATGGAGCTCAGGGGCACTGCCATTCACAAACCCGCAGAGTTATAAATGGTAACTCTCGTCAACAAATATATTGAGGGTAGGCAACGAAGAGGATTTGAAAGCAAGGCAGAATTGCAGGAAACATGTTTCAGGAGGTAGATTCGAATCGCCTTTAAAGCACATGAAATGTGGCAAAACGTCGACAGTGATGCCCTTGGCCAAAAAGGGCGTATCCGTTTTTTCCTGAATATATTCAGGAAAAAACGGATACGCCCTTTTTGGCCAACCAAGCAACCTGGAAAGGCAAATCAGCGCTACAAAGAAGTCTCGCTTCCCATCGGTCAAAAGGGCCATGCTGCAAAAAGTGTCAAAACCAGAAATGCAGGACAGGCCATGGAGAAATGGCAGCCTTGCTACGCTGATGGGCGGGATGTTAATTGCCAACAGCCACTCTGGAGAAGTGTACGGTGTGTCCTGAAACATCGAAAAAACAGCTTAGGGAGCATAGGGCACGTGCACTCATGGGCGTATAAATTGGGAAAACTAAAAATCAGCAAGACACAGGCACCCCAATGTTTAGGGCTGCTATGTTGACAAGAACCTCCACTTCATGACACCTTAAATATCCCAGGAAAGAGAAAAATGGATAAAGAAGTTGTGGTCCTTATGTACAAAGGAATATCACTCAGACATGAAATCAATGTCATAAGGCTAGTAGAAGCAAGATGAGTGGATTTAGGTATGACGATTCTAAGTGAACTAAGTCACACAGAAAAAGACACTTATCATAAGCTATCACTTATAGAGGGAATGTAAAAACCGCTACACTTGAACTGAATTACAAAGGGAACAGAGTCACACGTTTAGAAAACACACTATGGCTGCTTAACGGGAAAGGTGAGGTGGGGTGATGCATAAAACAAGGGTTTCAAATTCGCTCAGATACCGTTCCATACACCCAATATGTAATAGACAAGGCCTACTCCTTGCTCAGTGAACTGGACTCAACACCCCCTATTCACCGCACAAGAATATATCTGACTAGTAACAATCGTAAAACCTATGTATTGATATCTGTCTGGAAGTGAGTCAAGTGGGTGTAAAGCCGCATAAACACAGCCGTGAAAAGCAGCTAAACCCCATTATAAAAATAAATTACTTTTAAAAACCCGTAAAACAAAGACAGTGAAAGAGAGAGAAATTCTTACAAAATTCGTTCAGGGGCTGTGATGCAACCTGGATTGACCATATCTAGACCCACAGCTGGATGAGACATAAGGGTGGACACTCTTGGGGCTGAGAGGTTGGGTGAGGTTGGGTGAGCAAATGCAGACCCTTTAAAGTAATACTGCGTGGTACCCATCCCATGGGTCCCAAATCTCCAGGTTCAAGGGCATCTTCCTACATCGAAAACATGCATGAGAAACTCAGAAGATGGTACACCGTGTGATTTTGAAAGGTTTCTAAAACGCACCCCATTTCTCACCTCCTTGTGCTCGGGTTCGCCTTTCCAGCTACTTTACTAGCAATCTCCCTACTTGCAGAATCAGCACCTTTAAGCTCCTGATCCATACAGGTTGCAATTTGTCCTGAGGATGAACGGGAAGAGGGGCAACCAATGAGAGACTAGATCTAGGTGTTGGGACAGGCACAGGTCACTCTATTTTCCCAATAGGAAGAAGAATTAAACACAGGTTCAGCCTGCCGCCGGGAACCAGAATAGGGCCTGAGGCAATCCCGTGCTTTTGCGGCCAGCTCCCAAAAAAGACAGTTGAAAAATGGAGCTCAGGGGCACTGCAATTCACAAACCTGCTGAGTTATAAATGATATCTCTCGTCCACAAATATATTGAGGGAAGGCAACGAAGAGGATTTGAAAGCAAGGCAGAATTGCAGGAAACAGGTTTCAGGAGGTAGATTTGAATCGCCTTTAAAGCACATGAAAGGTGGCAAAACGTCAACAATGATGACCTTGGCCAAAAAGGGCGTATGCGTTGTTTCCTGAATATATTCAGGAAAAAACGCATACGCCCTTTTTGGCCAACCAAGCAACCTGGAAAGGCAAATCAGCGCTACCAAGAATTCTCGCTTCCCATCGGTCAAAAGGGCCATGCTGCAAAAATTTTCAAAACCAGAAATGCAGGACAGGCCATGGAGAAATGGCAGCCTTGCTACGCTGATGGGAGGGATGTAAATTGCCAACAGCCACTCTGGAGAAGTGTACGGTGTGTCCTGAAACATCGAAAAAACACAGCTTAGGGAGCATAGGGCACGTCCACTCATGGGCGTATAAATTGGGAAAACTAAAAATCAGCAAGACACAGGCACCCCAAAGTTTAGGGCAGCTCTGTTGACAAGAACCTCCACTTCATGACACCGTAAATATCCCAGGAAAGAGAAAAATGGATAAAGAAGTTGTGGTCCTTATGTACAATGGAATATCACTCAGACATGAAATCAATGTCATAAGGCTAGTAGAAGCAAGATGAGTGGATTTAGGAACGACGATTCTAAGTGAAATAAGTCACACAGAAAAAGACACTTATCATAAGCTATCACTTAGAGAGGGAATGTAAAAACCGCTACACTTGAACTGAATTACAAAACAGAACAGAGTCACACGTTTAGAAAACACACTATGGCTGCTTAACGGGAAAGGTGAGTTGGGGTGATGCATAAAACAAGGGTTTCAAATTCACTCAGATACCATTCCATACACCCAATATGTAATAGACAAGACCAACTCCTTGCTCAGTGAACTGGACTCAACACCCCCTATTCACCGCACAATAATATGTCTGACTAGTAAGAATCGTAAAACCTATGTATTGATATCTCTCTGGAAGTGAGTCAAGTGGGTGTAAAGCCGCATAAACACAGCCGTGAAAGGCAGCTAAACCCCATTATAAAAATAAATTACTTTTAAAAACCCGTAAAAGAAAGACAGTGAAAGAGAGAGAAATTCTTACATAATTCGTTCAGGGGCTTTGATGCAACCTGGATTGACCATATCTAGACCCACAGCTGGATGAGACATAATGGAGGACACTCTTGGGGATGAGAGGTTGGTTGAGGTTGGGTGAGCAAACGCAGAACTTTTAAAGTAATACTGCGTGGTACCCATCCCATGGGTCCCAAATCTCCAGGTTCAAGGGCATCTTCCTACATCGAAAACATGCATGAGAAACCCAGAATAAGGTACACCGTGTGATTTTGAAAGGTTTCTAAAACGCACCTCATTTCTCATCTCCTTGTGCTCGGGTTCGCCATTCCAGTTACTTTACTAGCAATCTCCCTACTTGGAGAATCAGCACCTTTAACCTCCTGTTCTGTACAGGTTGCAATTTGTCCTGAGGATGAACGGGAAGAGGGGCAACCAATGAGAGACTAGATCTAGGTGTTGGGACAGGCACAGGTCACACTATTTTCCCATCAGGAAGAAGAATTAACCACAGGCTCAGCCTGCACCCCGGAACCTGAATAGGGCCTGAGGCAATCCCGTGCTTTTGCGGCCAGCTCCCAAAAAAACAGCTGAAAAATGGAGCTCAGGGGCACTGCCATTCACAAACCCGCAGAGTTATAAATGGTAACTCTCGTCAACAAATATATTGAGGGAAGGCAACGAAGAGGATTTGAAAGCAAGGCAGAATTGCAGGAAACATGTTTCAGGAGGTAGATTCGAATCGCCTTTAAAGCACATGAAATGTGGCAAAACGTCGACAGTGATGCCCTTGGCCAAAAAGGGCGTATCCGTTTTTTCCTGAATATATTCAGGAAAAGACGGATATGCCTTTTTGGCCAACCAAGCAACCTGGAAAGGCAAATCAGCGCTACAAAGAAGTCTCGCTTCCCATCGGTCAAAAGGGCCATGCTGCAAAAAGTGTCAAAACCAGAAATGCAGGACAGGCCATGGAGAAATGGCAGCCTTGCTACGCTGATGGGCGGGATGTTAATTGCCAACAGCCACTCTGGAGAAGTGTACGGTGTGTCCTGAAACATCGAAAAAACAGCTTAGGGAGCATAGGGCACGTGCACTCATGGGCGTATAAATTGAGAAAACTAAAAATCAGCAAGACACAGGCACCCCAATGTTTAGGGCTGCTATGTTGACAAGAACCTCCACTTCATGACACCTTAAATATCCCAGGAAAGAGAAAAATGGATAAAGAAGTTGTGGTCCTTATGTACAAAGGAATATCACTCAGACATGAAATCAATGTCATAAGGCTAGTAGAAGCAAGATGAGTGGATTTAGGTATGACGATTCTAAGTGAACTAAGTCACACAGAAAAAGACACTTATCATAAGCTATCACTTATAGAGGGAATGTAAAAACCGCTACACTTGAACTGAATTACAAAGGGAACAGAGTCACACGTTTAGAAAACACACTATGGCTGCTTAACGGGAAAGGTGAGGTGGGGTGATGCATAAAACAAGGGTTTCAAATTCGCTCAGATACCGTTCCATACACCCAATATGTAATAGACAAGGCCTACTCCTTGCTCAGTGAACTGGACTCAACACCCCCTATTCACCGCACAAGAATATATCTGACTAGTAACAATCGTAAAACCTATGTATTGATATCTGTCTGGAAGTGAGTCAAGTGGGTGTAAAGCCGCATAAACACAGCCGTGAAAAGCAGCTAAACCCCATTATAAAAATAAATTACTTTTAAAAACCCGTAAAACAAAGACAGTGAAAGAGAGAGAAATTCTTACAAAATTCGTTCAGGGGCTGTGATGCAACCTGGATTGACCATATCTAGACCCACAGCTGGATGAGACATAAGGGTGGACACTCTTGGGGCTGAGAGGTTTGGTGAGGTTGGGTGAGCAAACGCAGACCCTTTAAAGTAATACTGCGTGGTACCCATCCCATGGGTCCCAAATCTCCAGGTTCAAGGGCATCTTCCTACATCGAAAACATGCATGAGAAACCCAGAAGATGGTACACCGTGTGATTTTGAAAGGTTTCCAAAATGAACCACATTTCTCATCTCCTTGTGCTGGGGTTCGCCTTTCCAGCTACTTTACTAGCAATCTCCCTACTTGGAGAATCAGCACCTTTAAGCTCCTGTTCCCTACAGGTTGCAATTTGTCCTGAGGTTGAACGGGAAGAGGGGCAACCAATGAGAGACTAGATCTAGGTGTTGGGACAGGCACAGGTCACTCTATTTTCCCAATAGGAAGAAGAATTAAACACAGGTTCAGCCTGCCGCCGGGAACCAGAATAGGGCCTGAGGCAATCCCGTGCTTTTGCGGCCAGCTCCCAAAAAAGACAGTTGAAAAATGGAGCTCAGGGGCACTGCAATTCACAAACCTGCTGAGTTATAAATGATATCTCTCGTCCACAAATATATTGAGGGAAGGCAACGAAGAGGATTTGAAAGCAAGGCAGAATTGCAGGAAACAGGTTTCAGGAGGTAGATTTGAATCGCCTTTAAAGCACATGAAAGGTGGCAAAACGTCAACAATGATGACCTTGGCCAAAAAGGGCGTATGCGTTTTTTCCTGAATATATTCAGGAAAAAACGCATACGCCCTTTTTGGCCAACCAAGCAACCTGGAAAGGCAAATCAGCGCTACCAAGAATTCTCGCTTCCCATCGGTCAAAAGGGCCATGCTGCAAAAATTTTCAAAACCAGAAATGCAGGACAGGCCATGGAGAAATGGCAGCCTTGCTACGCTGATGGGAGGGATGTAAATTGCCAACAGCCACTCTGGAGAAGTGTACGGTGTGTCCTGAAACATCGAAAAAACACAGCTTAGGGAGCATAGGGCACGTCCACTCATGGGCGTATAAATTGGGAAAACTAAAAATCAGCAAGACACAGGCACCCCAAAGTTTAGGGCAGCTCTGTTGACAAGAACCTCCACTTCATGACACCGTAAATATCCCAGGAAAGAGAAAAATGGATAAAGAAGTTGTGGTCCTTATGTACAATGGAATATCACTCAGACATGAAATCAATGTCATAAGGCTAGTAGAAGCAAGATGAGTGGATTTAGGAACGACGATTCTAAGTGAAATAAGTCACACAGAAAAAGACACTTATCATAAGCTATCACTTAGAGAGGGAATGTAAAAACCGCTACACTTGAACTGAATTACAAAACAGAACAGAGTCACACGTTTAGAAAACACACTATGGCTGCTTAACGGGAAAGGTGAGTTGGGGTGATGCATAAAACAAGGGTTTCAAATTCACTCAGATACCATTCCATACACCCAATATGTAATAGACAAGACCAACTCCTTGCTCAGTGAACTGGACTCAACACCCCCTATTCACCGCACAATAATATGTCTGACTAGTAAGAATCGTAAAACCTATGTATTGATATCTCTCTGGAAGTGAGTCAAGTGGGTGTAAAGCCGCATAAACACAGCCGTGAAAGGCAGCTAAACCCCATTATAAAAATAAATTACTTTTAAAAACCCGTAAAAGAAAGACAGTGAAAGAGAGAGAAATTCTTACATAATTCGTTCAGGGGCTTTGATGCAACCTGGATTGACCATATCTAGACCCACAGCTGGATGAGACATAATGGAGGACACTCTTGGGGATGAGAGGTTGGTTGAGGTTGGGTGAGCAAACGCAGAACTTTTAAAGTAATACTGCGTGGTACCCATCCCATGGGTCCCAAATCTCCAGGTTCAAGGGCATCTTCCTACATCGAAAACATGCATGAGAAACCCAGAATAAGGTACACTGTGTGATTTTGAAAGGTTTCTAAAACGCACCTCATTTCTCATCTCCTTGTGCTCGGGTTCGCCATTCCAGTTACTTTACTAGCAATCTCCCTACTTGGAGAATCAGCACCTTTAACCTCCTGTTCTGTACAGGTTGCAATTTGTCCTGAGGATGAACGGGAAGAGGGGCAACCAATGAGAGACTAGATCTAGGTGTTGGGACAGGCACAGGTCACTCTATTTTCCCATCAGGAAGAAGAATTAACCACAGGCTCAGCCTGCACCCCGGAACCTGAATAGGGCCTGAGGCAATCCCGTGCTTTTGCGGCCAGCTCCCAAAAAAGACAGCTGAAAAATGGAGCTCAGGGGCACTGCCATTCACAAACCCGCAGAGTTATAAATGGTAACTCTCGTCAACAAATATATTGAGGGTAGGCAACGAAGAGGATTTGAAAGCAAGGCAGAATTGCAGGAAACATGTTTCAGGAGGTAGATTCGAATCGCCTTTAAAGCACATGAAATGTGGCAAAACGTCGACAGTGATGCCCTTGGCCAAAAAGGGCGTATCCGTTTTTTCCTGAATATATTCAGGAAAAAACGGATACGCCCTTTTTGGCCAACCAAGCAACCTGGAAAGGCAAATCAGCGCTACAAAGAAGTCTCGCTTCCCATCGGTCAAAAGGGCCATGCTGCAAAAAGTGTCAAAACCAGAAATGCAGGACAGGCCATGGAGAAATGGCAGCCTTGCTACGCTGATGGGCGGGATGTTAATTGCCAACAGCCACTCTGGAGAAGTGTACGGTGTGTCCTGAAACATCGAAAAAACAGCTTAGGGAGCATAGGGCACGTGCACTCATGGGCGTATAAATTGGGAAAACTAAAAATCAGCAAGACACAGGCACCCCAATGTTTAGGGCTGCTATGTTGACAAGAACTTCCACTTCATGACACCTTAAATATCCCAGGAAAGAGAAAAATGGATAAAGAAGTTGTGGTCCTTATGTACAAAGGAATATCACTCAGACATGAAATCAATGTCATAAGGCTAGTAGAAGCAAGATGAGTGGATTTAGGTATGACGATTCTAAGTGAACTAAGTCACACAGAAAAAGACACTTATCATAAGCTATCACTTATAGAGGGAATGTAAAAACCGCTACACTTGAACTGAATTACAAAGGGAACAGAGTCACACGTTTAGAAAACACGCTATGGCTTCTTAACGGGAAAGGTGAGGTGGGGTGATGCATAAAACAAGGGTTTCAAATTCGCTCAGATACCGTTCCATACACCCAATATGTAATAGACAAGGCCTACTCCTTGCTCAGTGAACTGGACTCAACACCCCCTATTCACCGCACAAGAATATATCTGACTAGTAACAATCGTAAAACCTATGTATTGATATCTGTCTGGAAGTGAGTCAAGTGGGTGTAAAGCCGCATAAACACAGCAGTGAAAAGCAGCTAAACCCCATTATAAAAATAAATTACTTTTAAAAACCCGTAAAACAAAGACAGTGAAAGAGAGAGAAATTCTTACAAAATTCGTTCAGGGGCTGTGATGCAACCTGGATTGACCATATCTAGACCCACAGCTGGATGAGACATAAGGGTGGACACTCTTGGGGCTGAGAGGTTGGGTGAGGTTGGGTGAGCAAATGCAGACCCTTTAAAGTAATACTGCGTGGTACCCATCCCATGGGTCCCAAATCTCCAGGTTCAAGGGCATCTTCCTACATCGAAAACATGCATGAGAAACTCAGAAGATGGTACACCGTGTGATTTTGAAAGGTTTCTAAAACGCACCCCATTTCTCACCTCCTTGTGCTCGGGTTCGCCTTTCCAGCTACTTTACTAGCAATCTCCCTACTTGCAGAATCAGCACCTTTAAGCTCCTGATCCATACAGGTTGCAATTTGTCCTGAGGATGAACGGGAAGAGGGGCAACCAATGAGAGACTAGATCTAGGTGTTGGGACAGGCACAGGTCACTCTATTTTCCCATCAGGAAGAAGAATTAACCACAGGCTCAGCCTGCCGCCCAGAAGCACAATAGCGCCTGAGGCAATACTGCGCTTTTGCGGCCAGCTCCCAAAAAAGCGAGTTGAAAAATGGAGCTCAGGGACACTGCAATTCACAAACCCGCAGAGTTATAAATGATAACTCTCATCCACAGATATATTGAGGGAATGGAACGAAGAGGATTTGAAAGCAAGGCATAATTGCAGGAAACAGATTTCAGGAGGTAGATTCGAATTGCCTTTAAAGCACATGAAAAGCGGCAAAAGGTCGACAATGATGCCCTTGGCCAAAAAGGGCGTACGCGTTTTTTCCTGAATATATTCAGGAAAAAACGCGTACGCCCTTTTTGGCCAACCAAGCACCCTGGAAAGGCAAATCAGCGCTACAAAGAAGTCTCGCTTCCCATCAGTCAAAAGGGCCATGCTAAAAAAGTGTCAAAACCAGAAATGCAGGACAGGCCATGGAGAAATGGCAGCCTTGCTAAGCTGATAGGCGGGATGTTAATTGCCAACAGCCACTCTGGAGAAGTGTTCGGTGTGTCCTGAAACATCGAAAAAACACAGCTTAGGGAGCATAGGGCACGTCCACTCATGGGCGTATAAATTGGGAAAACTAAAAATCAGCAAGACACAGGCACCCCAAAGTTTAGGGCTGCTCTGTTGACAAGAACCTCCAGTTCATGACACCTTAAATATCCCAGGAAAGAGAAAAATGGATAAAGAAGTTGTGGTCCTTATGTACAATGGAATATCACTCAGACATGAAATCAATGTCATAAGGCTAGGAGAAGCAAGATGAGTGGATTTAGGTACGACGATTCCAAGTGAAATAAGTCACACAGAAAAAGACACTTATCATAAGGTATCACTTATAGAGGGAATGTAAAAACCGCTACACTTGAACTGAATTACAAAACAGAACAGAGTCACACGTTTAGAAAACACACTATGGCTGCTTAACGGGAAAGGTGAGGTGGGGTGATGCATAAAACAAGGGTTTCAAATTCGCTCAGATACCGTTCCATACACCCAATATGTAATAGAAAAGACCTACTCCTTGCTCAGTGAACTGGACACAACACCCCCTATTCACCGCACAAGAATATACGTGACTAGTAAGAATCTTAAAACCTATGTATTGATACGTGTCTGGAAGTGAGTCAAGTGGGTGTAAAGCCACTTAAACACAGCCGTGAAAAGCAGCTAAACCCCATTATAAAAATAAATTACTTTTAAAAACCCGTAAAACAAAGACAGTGAAAGAGAGAGAAATTCTTACAAAATTCGTTCAGGGGCTGTGATGCAACCTGGATTGACCATATCTAGACCCACAGCTGGATGAGACATAAGGGTGGACACTCTTGGGGCTGAGAGGTTTGGTGAGGTTGGGTGAGCAAACGCAGACCCTTTAAAGTAATACTGCGTGGTACCCATCCCATGGGTCCCAAATCTCCAGGTTCAAGGGCATCTTCCTACATCGAAAACATGCATGAGAAACCCAGAAGATGGTACACCGTGTGATTTTGAAAGGTTTCCAAAATGAACCACATTTCTCATCTCCTTGTGCTGGGGTTCGCCTTTCCAGCTACTTTACTAGCAATCTCCCTACTTGGAGAATCAGCACCTTTAAGCTCCTGTTCCCTACAGGTTGCAATTTGTCCTGAGGATGAACGGGAAGACGGGCAACCAATGAGAGACTAGATCTAGGTGTTGGGACAGGCACAGGTCACTCTATTTTCCCATCAGGAAGAAGAATTAAACACAGGTTCAGCCTTCCGCCGGGAACCAGAATAGGGCCTGAGGCAATCCCGCGCTTTTGCGGCCAGCTCCCAAAAAAGACAGTTGAAAAATGGAGCTCAGGGGCACTGCAATTCACAAACCTGCTGAGTTATAAATGATAACTCTCGTCCACAAATATATTGAGGGAAGGCAACGAAGAGGATTTGAAAGCAAGGCAGAATTGCAGGAAACAGGTTTCAGGAGGTAGACTCGAATCGCCTTTAAAGCACATGAAAAGTGGCAAAACGTCGACAGTGATGCCCTTGGCCAAAAAGGGCGTATCCGTTTTTTCCTGAATATATTCAGGAAAAAACGGATACGCCCTTTTTGGCCAACCAAGCAACCTGGAAAGGCAAATCAGCGCTACAAAGAAGTCTCGCTTCCCATCGGTCAAAAGGGCCATGCTGCAAAAAGTGTCAAAACCAGAAATGCAGGACAGGCCATGGAGAAATGGCAGCCTTGCTACGCTGATGGGCGGGATGTAAATTGCCAACAGCCACTCTGGAGAAGTGTACGGTGTGTCCTGAAACATCGAAAAAACAGCTTAGGGAGCATAGGGCACGTGCACTCATGGGCGTATAAATTGGGAAAACTAAAAATCAGCAAGACACAGGCACCCCAATGTTTAGGGCTGCTATGTTGACAAGAACCTCCACTTCATGACACCTTAAATATCCCAGGAAAGAGAAAAATGGATACAGAAGTTGTGGTCCTTATGTACAAAGGAATATCACTCAGACATGAAATCAATGTCATAAGGCTAGTAGAAGCAAGATGAGTGGATTTAGGTATGACGATTCTAAGTGAACTAAGTCACACAGAAAAAGACACTTATCATAAGCTATCACTTATAGAGGGAATGTAAAAACCGCTACACTTGAACTGAATTACAAAGGGAACAGAGTCACACGTTTAGAAAACACACTATGGCTGCTTAACGGGAAAGGTGAGGTGGGGTGATGCATAAAACAAGGGTTTCAAATTCGCTCAGATACCGTTCCATACACCGAATATGTAATAGACAAGGCCTACTCCTTGCTCAGTGAACTGGAATCAACACCCCCTATTCACCGCACAAGAATATATCTGACTAGTAATAATCGTAAAACCTATGTATTGATATCTCTCTGGAAGTGAGCCAAGTGGGTGTAAAGCCGCATAAACACAGCCGTGAAAAGCAGCTAAACCCCATTATAAAAATAAATTACTATTAAAAAACCGTAAAACAAAGACAGTGAAAGAGAGAGAAATTCTTACAAAATTCGTTCAGGGGCTGTGATGCAACCTGGATTGACCATATCTAGACCCACACCTGGATGAGACATAAGGGTGGACACTCTTGGGGCTGAGAGGTTGGGTGAGGTTGGGTGAGCAAACGCAGACCCTTTAAAGTAATACTGTGTGGTACCCATCCCATGGGTCCCAAATCTCCAGTTTTAAGGGCGTCTTCCTGCATCGAAAGCATGCATGAGAAACCCAGAAGATGGTACACCATGTGATTTTGAAAGGTTTCTGAAACGCACCCCATTTCTCATCTCCTTGTGCTAGGGTTCGCCTTTCCAGCTACTTTACTAGCAATCTCCCTACTTGGAGAATCAGCACATTTAAGCTCCTGTTCCCTACAGGTTGCAATTTGTCCTGAGGATGAACTGGAAGAGGGGCAACCAATGAGAGACTAGATCTAGGTGTTGGGACAGGCACAGGTCACTCTATTTTCCCATCAGGAAGAAGAATTAACCACAGGCTCAGTCTGCCTTCAGGAACCAGAATAGGGCCTGAGGCAATCCCGCGCTTTTGCGGCCAGCTCCCAAAAAAGCGAGTTGAAAAATGGAGCTCAGGGACACTGCAATTCACAAACCCGCAGAGTTATAAAAGATAACTGTCATCGACAGATGTATTGAGGGAAGGCAACGAAGAGGATTTGAAAGCAAGGCAGAATTGCAGGAAACAGGTTTCAGGAGGTAGATTCGAATCGCCTTTAAAGCACATGAAAAGCGGAAAAACGTCGACAATGATGCCCTTGGCCAAAAAGGGCGTATGCGTTTTTTCCTGAATATATTCAGGAAAAAACGCATACGCCCTTTTTGCCCAACCAAGCAACCTGGAAAGGCAAATCAGCGCTACAAAGAAGTTTCGCTTCCCATCGGTCAAAAGGGTCATGCTGCAAAAAGTGTCAAAACCAGAAATGCAGGACAGGCCATGGAGAAATGGCAGCCTTGCTACGCTGATGGGCGGGATGTAAATTGCCAACAGCCACACTGGAGAAGTGTACGGTGTGTCCTGAAACATCGAAAAAACACAGCTTAGGGAGCATAGGGCACGTCCACTCATGGGCGTATAAATTGGGAAAACTAAAAATCAGCAAGACACAGGCACCCCAAAGTTTAGGGCTGCTCTGTTGACAAGAACCTCCACTTCATGACACCTTAAATATCCCAGGAAAGAGAAAAATGGATAAAGAAGTTGTGGTCCTTATGTACAAAGGAATATCACTCAGACATGAAATCAATGTCATAAGGCTAGTAGAAGCAAGATGAGTGGATTTAGGTATGACGATTCTAAGTGAAATAAGTCACACAGAAAAAGACACTTATCATAAGCTATCACTTATAGAGGGAATGTAAAAACCGCTACACTTGAACTGAATTACAAAACAGAACAGAGTCACACGTTTAGAAAACACACTATGGCTGCTTAACGGGAAAGGTGAGGTGGGGTGATGCATAAAACAAGGGTTTCAAATTCGCTCAGATACCGTTCCATACACCAAATATGTAATAGAAAAGACCTACTCCTTGCTCAGTGAACTGGACACAACACCCCCTATTCACCGCACAAGAATATACGTGACTAGTAAGAATCTTAAAACCTATGTATTGATACGTGTCTGGAAGTGAGTCAAGTGGGTGTAAAGCCGCTTAAAAACAGCCGTGAAAAGCAGCTAAACCCCATTATAAAAATAAATTACTTTTAAAAACCCGTAAAACAAAGACAGTGAAAGAGAGAGAAATTCTTACAAAATTCGTTCAGGGGCTGTGATGCAACCTGGATTGACCATATCTAGACCCACAGCTGGATGAGACATAACGGTGGACACTCTTGGGGCTGAGAGGTTTGGTGAGGTTGGGTGAGCAAACGCAGACCCTTTAAAGTAATACTGCGTGGTACCCATCCCATGGGTCCCAAATCTCCAGGTTCAAGGGCATCTTCCTACATCGAAAACATGCATGAGAAACCCAGAAGATGGTACACCGTGTGATTTTGAAAGGTTTCCAAAATGAACCACATTTCTCATCTCCTTGTGCTGGGGTTCACCTTTCCAGCTACTTTACTAGCAATCTCCCTACTTGGAGAATCAGCACCTTTAAGCTCCTGTTCCGTACAGGTTGCAATTTGTCCTGAGGATGTACGGGAAGACGGGCAACCAATGAGAGACTAGATCTAGGTGTTGGGACAGGCACAGGTCACTCTATTTTCCCATCAGGAAGAAGAATTAAACACAGGTTCAGCCTGCCGCCGGGAACCAGAATAGGGCCTGAGGCAATCCCGTGCTTTTGCGGCCAGCTCCCAAAAAAGACAGTTGAAAAATGGAGCTCAGGGGCACTGCAATTCACAAACCTGCTGAGATATAAATGATAACTCTCGTCCACAAATATATTGAGGGAAGGCAACGAAGAGGATTTGAAAGCAAGGCAGAATTGCAGGAAACAGGTTTCAGGAGGTAGATTCGAATCGCCTTTAAAGCACATGAAAGGTGGCAAAACGTCGACAATGATGACCTTGGCCAAAAAGGGCGTATGCGTTGTTTCCTGAATATATTCAGGAAACAACGCATACGCCCTTTTTGGCCAACCAAGCAACCTGGAAAGGCAAATCAGCGCTACCAAGAATTCTCGCTTCCCATCGGTCAAAAGGGCCATGCTGCAAAAATTTTCAAAACCAGAAATGCAGGACAGGCCATGGAGAAATGGCCGCCTTGCTACGCTGATGGGAGGGATGTAAATTGCCAACAGCCACTCTGGAGAAGTGTACGGTGTGTCCTGAAACATCGAAAAAACACAGCTTAGGGAGCATAGGGCACGTCCACTCATGGGCGTATAAATTGGGAAAACTAAAAATCAGCAAGACACAGGCACCCCAAAGTTTAGGGCAGCTCTGTTGACAAGAACCTCCACTTCATGACACCGTAAATATCCCAGGAAAGAGAAAAATGGATAAAGAAGTTGTGGTCCTTATGTACAATGGAATATCACTCAGACATGAAATCAATGTCATAAGGCTAGTAGAAGCAAGATGAGTGGATTTAGGTATGACGATTCTAAGTGAAATAAGTCACACAGAAAAAGACACTTATCATAAGCTATCACTTAGAGAGGGAATGTAAAAACCGCTACACTTGAACTGAATTACAAAACAGAACAGAGTCACACGTTTAGAAAACACACTATGGCTGCTTAACGGGAAAGGTGAGTTGGGGTGATGCATAAAACAAGGGTTTCAAATTCACTCAGATACCGTTCCATACACCCAATATGTAATAGACAAGACCAACTCCTTGCTCAGTGAACTGGACTCAACACCCCCTATTCACCGCACAATAATATGTCTGACTAGTAAGAATCGTAAAACCTATGTATTGATATCTCTCTGGAAGTGAGTCAAGTGGGTGTAAAGCCGCATAAACACAGCCGTGAAAGGCAGCTAAACCCCATTATAAAAATAAATTACTTTTAAAAACCCGTAAAAGAAAGACAGTGAAAGAGAGAGAAATTCTTACATAATTCGTTCAGGGGCTTTGATGCAACCTGGATTGACCATATCTAGACCCACAGCTGGATGAGACATAAGGGTGGACACTCTTGGGGCTGAGAGGTTGGGTGAGGTTGGGTGAGCAAACGCAGAACCTTTAAAGTAATACTGCGTGGTACCCATCCCATGGGTCCCAAATCTCCAGGTTCAAGGGCATCTTCCTACATCGAAAACATGCATGAGAAACCCAGAATAAGGTACACCGTGTGATTTTGAAAGGTTTCTAAAACGCACCTCATTTCTCATCTCCTTGTGCTCAGGTTCGCCATTCCAGGTACTTTACTAGCAATCTCCCTACTTGGAGAATCAGCACCTTTAACCTCCTGTTCTGTACAGGTTGCAATTTGTCCTGAGGATGAACGGGAAGAGGGGCAACCAATGAGAGACTAGATCTAGGTGTTGGGACAGGCACAGGTCACTCTATTTTCCCATCAGGAAGAAGAATTAACCACAGGCTCAGCCTGCCCCCCGGAACCTGAATAGGGCCTGAGACAATCCCGTGCTTTTGCGGCCAGCTCCCAAAAAAGCGAGTTGAAAAATGGAGCTCAGGGACACTGCAATTCACAAACCCGCAGAGTTATAAATGATAAGTCTCATCCACAGATATATTGAGGGAATGGAACGAAGAGGATTTGAAAGCAAGGCAGAATTGCAGGAAACAGATTTCAGGAGGTAGATTCGAATTGCCTTTAAAGCACATGAAAAGCGGCAAAAGGTCGACAATGATGCCCTTGGCCAAAAAGGGCGTACGCATTTTTTCCTGAATATATTCAGGAAAAAACGCGAACGCCCTTTTTGGCCAACCAAGCACCCTGGAAATGCAAATCAGCGCTACAAAGAAGTCTCGCTTCCCATCAGTCAAAAGGGCCATGTTAAAAAAGTGTCAAAACCAGAAATGCAGGACAGGCCATGGAGAAATGGCAGCCTTGCTACGCTGATAGGCGGGATGTTAATTGCCAACAGCCACTCTGGAGAAGTGTACGGTGTGTCCTGAAACATCGAAAAAACACAGCTTAGGGAGCATAGGGCACGTCCACTCATGGGCGTATAAATTGGGAAAAATAAAAATCAGCAAGACACAGGCACCCCAAAGTTTAGGGCTGCTCTGTTGACAAGAACCTCCAGTTCATGACACCTTAAATATCCCAGGAAAGAGAAAAATGGATAAAGAAGTTGTGGTCCTTATGTACAATGGAATATCACTCAGACATGAAATCAATGTCATAAGGCTAGGAGAAGCAAGATGAGTGGATTTAGGTACGACGATTCCAAGTGAAATAAGTCACACAGAAAAAGACACTTATCATAAGGTATCACTTATAGAGGGAATGTAAAAACCGCTACACTTGAACTGAATTACAAAACAGAACAGAGTCACACGTTTAGAAAACACACTATGGCTGCTTAACGGGAAAGGTGAGGTGGGGTGATGCATAAAACAAGGGTTTCAAATTCGCTCAGATACCGTTCCATACACCCAATATGTAATAGAAAAGACCTACTCCTTGCTCAGTGAACTGGACACAACACCCCCTATTCACCGCACAAGAATATACGTGACTAGTAAGAATCTTAAAACCTATGTATTGATACGTGTCTGGAAGTGAGTCAAGTGGGTGTAAAGCCGCTTAAACACAGCCGTGAAAAGCAGCTAAACCCCATTATAAAAATAAATTACTTTTAAAAACCCGTAAAACAAAGACAGTGAAAGAGAGAGAAATTCTTACAAAATTCGTTCAGGGGCTGTGATGCAACCTGGATTGACCATATCTAGACCCACAGCTGGATGAGACATAAGGGTGGACACTCTTGGGGCTGAGAGGTTTGGTGAGGTTGGGTGAGCAAACGCAGACCCTTTAAAGTAATACTGCGTGGTACCCATCCCATGGGTCCCAAATCTCCAGGTTCAAGGGCATCTTCCTACATCGAAAACATGCATGAGAAACCCAGAAGATGGTACACCGTGTGATTTTGAAAGGTTTCCAAAATGAACCACATTTCTCATCTCCTTGTGCTGGGGTTCGCCTTTCCAGCTACTTTACTAGCAATCTCCCTACTTGGAGAATCAGCACCTTTAAGCTCCTGTTCCCTACAGGTTGCAATTTGTCCTGAGGATGAACGGGAAGACGGGCAACCAATGAGAGACTAGATCTAGGTTTTGGGACAGGCACAGGTCACTCTATTTTCCCATCAGGAAGAAGAATTAAACACAGGTTCAGCCTGCCGCCGGGAACCAGAATAGGGCCTGAGGCAATCCCGCGCTTTTGCGGCCAGCTCCCAAAAAAGACAGTTGAAAAATGGAGCTCAGGGGCACTGCAATTCACAAACCAGCAGAGTTATAAATGATAACTGTCATCCACAGATATATTGAGGGAAGGCAACGAAGAGGATTTGAAAGCAAGGCAGAATTGCAGGAAACAGGTTTCAGGAGGTAGATTCGAATCGCCTTTAAAGCACATGAAAAGTGGCAAAACGTCGACAGTGATGCCCTTGGCCAAAAAGGGCGTATGCGTTTTTTCCTGAATATATTCAGGAAAAAACGGATATGCCCTTTTTGGCCAACCAAGCAACCTGGAAAGGCAAATCAGCGCTACAAAGAAGTCTCGCTTCCCATCGGTCAAAAGGGCCATGCTGCAAAAAGTGTCAAAACCAGAAATGCAGGACAGGCCATGGAGAAATGGCAGCCTTGCTACGCTGATGGGCGGGATGTAAATTGCCAACAGCCACTCTGGAGAAGTGTACGGTGTGTCCTGAAACATCGAAAAAACAGCTTAGGGAGCATAGGGCACGTGCACTCATGGGCGTATAAATTGGGAAAACTAAAAATCAGCAAGACACAGGCACCCCAATGTTTAGGGCTGCTATGTTGACAAGAACCTCCACTTCATGACACCTTAAATATCCCAGGAAAGAGAAAAATGGATACAGAAGTTGTGGTCCTTATGTACAAAGGAATATCACTCAGACATGAAATCAATGTCATAAGGCTAGTAGAAGCAAGATGAGTGGATTTAGGTATGACGATTCTAAGTGAACTAAGTCACACAGAAAAAGACACTTATCATAAGCTATCACTTATGGAGGGAATGTAAAAACCGCTACACTTGAACTGAATTACAAAGGGAACAGAGTCACACGTTTAGAAAACACACTATGGCTGCTTAACGGGAAAGGTGAGGTGGGGTGATGCATAAAACAAGGGTTTCAAATTCGCTCAGATACCGTTCCATACACCGAATATGTAATAGACAAGGCCTACTCCTTGCTCAGTGAACTGGAATCAACACCCCCTATTCACGGCAGAAGAATATATCTGACTAGTAATAATCGTAAAACCTATGTATTGATATCTCTCTGGAAGTGAGCCAAGTGGGTGTAAAGCCGCATAAACACAGCCGTGAAAAGCAGCTAAACCCCATTATAAAAATAAATTACTATTAAAAAACCGTAAAACAAAGACAGTGAAAGAGAGAGAAATTCTTACAAAATCCGTTCAGGGGCTGTGATGCAACCTGGATTGACCATATCTAGACCCACACCTGGATGAGACATAAGGGTGGACACTCTTGGGGCTGAGAGATTGGGTGAGGTTGGGTGAGCAAACGCAGACCCTTTAAAGTAATACTGTGTGGTACCCATCCCATGGGTCCCAAATCTCCAGTTTTAAGGGCATCTTCCTGCATCGAAAGCATGCATGAGAAACCCAGAAGATGGTACACCATGTGATTTTGAAAGGTTTCTGAAACGCACCCCATTTCTCATCTCCTTGTGCTAGGGTTCGCCTTTCCAGCTACTTTACTAGCAATCTCCCTACTTGGAGAATCAGCACATTTAAGCTCCTGTTCCCTACAGGTTGCAATTTGTCCTGAGGATGAACTGGAAGAGGGGCAACCAATGAGAGACTAGATCTAGGTGTTGGGACAGTCACAGGTCACTCTATTTTCCCATCAGGAAGAAGAATTAACCACAGGCTCAGTCTGCCTTCAGGAACCAGAATAGGGCCTGAGGCAATCCCGCGCTTTTGCGGCCAGCTCCCAAAAAAGCGAGTTGAAAAATGGAGCTCAGGGACACTGCAATTCACAAACCCGCAGAGTTATAAAAGATAACTGTCATCGACAGATGTATTGAGGGAAGGCAACGAAGAGGATTTGAAAGCAAGGCAGAATTGCAGGAAACAGGTTTCAGGAGGTAGATTCGAATCGCCTTTAAAGCACATGAAAAGCGGAAAAACGTCGACAATGATGCCCTTGGCCAAAAAGGGCGTATGCGTTTTTTCCTGAATATATTCAGGAAAAAACGCATACGCCCTTTTTGCCCAACCAAGCAACCTGGAAAGGCAAATCAGCGCTACAAAGAAGTTTCGCTTCCCATCGGTCAAAAGGGTCATGCTGCAAAAAGTGTCAAAACCAGAAATGCAGGACAGGCCATGGAGAAATGGCAGCCTTGCTACGCTGATGGGCGGGATGTAAATTGCCAACAGCCACACTGGAGAAGTGTACGGTGTGTCCTGAAACATCGAAAAAACACAGCTTAGGGAGCATAGGGCACGTCCACTCATGGGCGTATAAATTGGGAAAACTAAAAATCAGCAAGACACAGGCACCCCAAAGTTTAGGGCTGCTCTGTTGACAAGAACCTCCACTTCATGACACCTTAAATATCCCAGGAAAGAGAAAAATGGATAAAGAAGTTGTGGTCCTTATGTACAAAGGAATATCACTCAGACATGAAATCAATGTCATAAGGCTTGTAGAAGCAAGATGAGTGGATTTAGGTATGACGATTCTAAGTGAAATAAGTCACACAGAAAAAGACACTTATCATAAGCTATCACTTATAGAGGGAATGTAAAAACCGCTACACTTGAACTGAATTACAAAACAGAACAGAGTCACACGTTTAGAAAACACACTATGGCTGCTTAACGGGAAAGGTGAGGTGGGGTGATGCATAAAACAAGGGTTTCAAATTCGCTCAGATACCGTTCCATACACCCAATATGTAATAGAAAAGACCTACTCCTTGCTCAGTGAACTGGACACAACACCCCCTATTCACCGCACAAGAATATACGTGACTAGTAAGAATCTTAAAACCTATGTATTGATACGTGTCTGGAAGTGAGTCAAGTGGGTGTAAAGCCGCTTAAAAACAGCCGTGAAAAGCAGCTAAACCCCATTATAAAAATAAATTACTTTTAAAAACCCGTAAAACAAAGACAGTGAAAGAGAGAGAAATTCTTACAAAATTCGTTCAGGGGCTGTGATGCAACCTGGATTGACCATATCTAGACCCACAGCTGGATGAGACATAACGGTGGACACTCTTGGGGCTGAGAGGTTTGGTGAGGTTGGGTGAGCAAACGCAGACCCTTTAAAGTAATACTGCGTGGTACCCATCCCATGGGTCCCAAATCTCCAGGTTCAAGGGCATCTTCCTACATCGAAAACATGCATGAGAAACCCAGAAGATGGTACACCGTGTGATTTTGAAAGGTTTCCAAAATGAACCATATTTCTCATCTCCTTGTGCTGGGGTTCGCCTTTCCAGCTACTTTACTAGCAATCTCCGTACTTGGAGAATCAGCACCTTTAAGCTCCTGTTCCGTACAGGTTGCAATTTGTCCTGAGGATGTACGGGAAGACGGGCAACCAATGAGAGACTAGATCTAGGTTTTGGGACAGGCACAGGTCACTCTATTTTCCCATCAGGAAGAAGAATTAAACACAGGTTCAGCCTGCCGCCGGGAACCAGAATAGGGCCTGAGGCAATCCCGTGCTTTTGCGGCCAGCTCCCAAAAAAGACAGTTGAAAAATGGAGCTCAGGGGCACTGCCATTCACAAACCCGCAGAGTTATAAATGGTAACTCTCGTCCACAAATATATTGAGGGAAGGCAACGAAGAGGATTTGAAAGCAAGGCAGAATTGCAGGAAACATGTTTCAGGAGGTAGATTCGAATCGCCTTTAAAGCACATGAAAAGTGGCAAAACGTCGACAGTGATGCCCTTGGCCAAAAAGGGCGTATGCGTTTTTTCCTGAATATATTCAGGAAAAAACGGATACGCCCTTTTTGGCCAACCAAACAACCTGGAAAGGCAAATCAGCGCTACAAAGAAGTCTCGCTTCCCATCGGTGAAAAGGGCCATGCTGCAAAAAGTGTCAAAACCAGAAATGCAGGACAGGCCATGGAGAAATGGCAGCCTTGCTACGCTGATGGGCGGGATGTAAATTGCCAACAGCCACTCTGGAGAAGTGTACGGTGTGTCCTGAAACATCGAAAAAACAGCTTAGGGAGCATAGGGAACGTGCACTCATGGGCGTATAAATTGGGAAAACTAAAAATCAGCAAGACACAGGCACCCCAATGTTTAGGGCTGCTATGTTGACAAGAACCTCCACTTCATGACACCTTAAATATCCCAGGAAAGAGAAAAATGGATAAAGAAGTTGTGGTCCTTATGTACAAAGGAATATCACTCAGACATGAAATCAATGTCATAAGGCTAGTAGAAGCAAAATGAGTGGATTTAGTTATGACGATTCTAAGTGAACTAAGTCACACAGAAAAAGACACTTATCATAAGCTATCACTTATAGAGGGAATGTAAAAACCGCTACACTTGAACTGAATTACAAAGGGAACAGATTCACACGTTTAGAAAACACACTATGGCTGCTTAACGGGAAAGGTGAGGTGGGGTGATGCATAAAACAAGGGTTTCAAATTCGCTCAGATACCGTTCCATACACCCAATATGTAATAGACAAGGCCTGCTCCTTGCTCAGTGAACTGGACTCAACACCCCCTATTCACCGCACAAGAATATATCTGACTAGTAATAATCGTAAAACCTATGTATTGATATCTCTCTGGAAGTGAGCCAAGTGGGTGTAAAGCCGCATAAACACAGCCGCGAAAAGCAGCTAAACCCCATTATAAAAATAAATTACTATTAAAAAACCGTAAAACAAAGACAGTGAAAGAGAGAGAAATTCTTACAAAATTCGTTCAGGGGCTGTGATGCAACCTGGATTGACCATATCTAGACCCACACCTGGATGAGACATAAGGGTGGACACTCTTGGGGCTGAGAGGTTGGGTGAGGTTGGGTGAGCAAACTCAGACCCTTTAAAGTAATACTACGTGGTACCCATCCATTGGGTCCCAAATCTCCAGGTTCAAGGGCATCTTCCTACATCGAAAACATGCATGAGAAACCCAGAAGATGGTACACCGTGTGATTTTGAAAGGTTTTTAAAAGGCACCTCATTTCTCATCTCCTTGTGTTCGGGTTCGCCATTCCAGCTAATTTACTAGCAATCTCCCTACTTGGAGAATCAGCACCTTTAACCTCCTGTTCCGTACAGGTTGCAATTTGTCCTGAGGATGAAAGGGAAGAGGGGCAACCAATGAGAGACTAGATCTAGGTGTTGGGACATGCACAGTTCACTCTATTTTCCCATCAGAAAGAAGAATTAACCACAGGCTCAGCCTGCCGCTGGGAACCAGAATAGGGCCTCAGGCAATCCCGTGCTTTTGCGGCCAGCTCCCAAAAAAGACAGTTGAAAAATGGAGCTCAGGGACACTGCCATTCACAAACCTGCTGAGTTATAAATGATAACTCTCGTCCACAAATATATTGAGGGAATGGATCGATGAGGATTTGAAAGCAAGGCAGAATTGCAGGAAACAGATTTCAGGAGGTAGATTCGAATTGCCTTTAAAGCACATGAAAAGCGGCAAAAGGTCGACAATGATGCCCTTGGCCAAAAAGGGCGTATGCGTTTTTTCCTGAATATATTCAGGAAAAATCGCATACGCCCTTTTTGGCCAACCAAGCACCCTGGAAAGGCAAATCAGCGCTACAATGAAGTCTCGCTTCCCATCGGTCAAAAGGGCCATGCTAAAAAAGTGTCAAAACCAGAAATGCAGGACAGGCCATGGAGAAATGGCAGCCTTGCTACGCTGATAGGCGGGATGTTAATTGCCAACAGCCACTCTGGAGAAGTGTACGGTGTGTCCTGAAACATCGAAAAAACACAGCTTAGGGAGCATAGGGCACGTCCACTCATGGGCGTATAAATTGGGAAAACTAAAAATCAGCAAGACACAGGCACCCCAAAGTTTAGGGCTGCTCTGTTGACAAGAACCTCCAGTTCATGACACCTTAAATATCCCAGGAAAGAGAAAAATGGATAAAGAAGTTGTGGTCCTTATGTACAATGGAATATCACTCAGACATGAAATCAATGTCATAAGGCTAGAAGAAGCAAGATGAGTGGATTTAGGTACTACGATTCCAAGTGAAATAAGTCACACAGAAAAAGACACTTATCATAAGGTATCACTTATAGAGGGAATGTAAAACCCGCTACACTTGAACTGAATTACAAAACAGAACAGAGTCACACGTTTAGAAAACACACTATGGCTGCTTAACGGGAAAGGTGAGGTGGGGTGATGCATAAAACAAGGGTTTCAAATTCGCTCAGATACCGTTCCATACACCCAATATGTAATAGAAAAGACCTACTCCTTGCTCAGTGAACTGGACACAACACCCCCTATTCACCGAACAAGAATATACGTGACTAGTAAGAATCTTAAAACCTATGTATTGATACGTGTCTGGACGTGAGTCAAGTGGGTGTAAAGCCGCTTAAACACAGCCGTGAAAAGCAGCTAAACCCCATTATAAAAATAAATTACTTTTAAAAACCCGTAAAACAAAGACAGTGAAAGAGAGAGAAATTCTTACAAAATTCGTTCAGGGGCTGTGATGCAACCTGGATTGACCATATCTAGACCCACAGCTGGATGAGACATAAGGGTGGACACTCTTGGGGCTGAGAAGTTTGGTGAGGTTGGGTGAGCAAACGCAGACCCTTTAAAGTAATACTGCGTGGTACCCATCCCATGGGTCCCAAACCTCCAGGTTCAAGGGCATCTTCCTACATCGAAAACATGCATGAGAAACCCAGAAGATGGTACACCGTGTGATTTTGAAAGGTTTCCAAAATGAACCACATTTCTCATCTCCTTGTGCTGGGGTTCGCCTTTCCAGCTACTTTACTAGCTATCTCCCTACTTGGAGAATCAGCACCTTTAAGCTCCTGTTCTGTACAGGTTGCAATTTGTCCTGAGGATGAACGGGAAGAGGGGCAACCAATGAGAGACTAGATCTAGGTGTTGGGACAGGCACAGGTCACTCTATTTTCCCATCAGGAAGAAGAATTAACCACAGGCTCAGCCTGCCCCCCGGAACCTGAATAGGGCCTGAGGCAATCCCGTGCTTTTGCGGCCAGCTCCCAAAAAAGCGAGTTGAAAAATGGAGCTCAGGGACACTGCAATTCACAAACCCGCAGAGTTATAAATGATAACTCTCATCCACAGATATATTGAGGGAATGGAACGAAGAGGATTTGAAAGCAAGGCAGAATTGCAGGAAACAGATTTCAGGAGGTAGATTCGAATCGCCTTTAAAGCACATGAAAAGCGGAAAAACGTCGACAATGATGCCCTTGGCCAAAAAGGGCGTATGCGTTTTTTCCTGAATATATTCAGGAAAAAACGTATACGCCCTTTTTGCCCAACCAAGCAACCTGGAAAGGCAAATCAGCGCTACAAAGAAGTTTCGCTTCCCATCGGTCAAAAGGGTCATGCTGCAAAAAGTGTCAAAACCAGAAATGCAGGACAGGCCATGGAGAAATGGCAGCCTTGCTACGCTGATGGGCGGGATGTAAATTGCCAACAGCCACACTGGAGAAGTGTACGGTGTGTCCTGAAACATCGAAAAAACACAGCTTAGGGAGCATAGGGCACGTCCACTCATGGGCGTATAAATTGGGAAAACTAAAAATCAGCAAGACACAGGCACCCCAAAGTTTAGGGCTGCTCTGTTGACAAGAACCTCCACTTCATGACACCTTAAATATCCCAGGAAAGAGAAAAATGGATAAAGAAGTTGTGGTCCTTAT
Source organism: Eschrichtius robustus (assembly GCF_028021215.1). Taxonomy (NCBI): domain Eukaryota; kingdom Metazoa; phylum Chordata; class Mammalia; order Artiodactyla; family Eschrichtiidae; genus Eschrichtius; species Eschrichtius robustus. Next base: position 440,326 of record NW_027175313.1, read on the forward strand.
GTACAAAGGAATATCACTCAGACATGAAATCAATGTCATAAGGCTAGTAGAAGCAAGATGAGTGGATTTAGGTATGACGATTCTAAGTGAAATAAGTCACACAGAAAAAGACACTTATCATAAGCTATCACTTATAGAGGGAATGTAAAAACCGCTACACTTGAACTGAATTACAAAACAGAACAGAGTCACACGTTTAGAAAACACACTATGGCTGCTTAACGGGAAAGGTGAGGTGGGGTGATGCATAAAACAAGGGTTTCAAATTCGCTCAGATACCGTTCCATACACCCAATATGTAATAGAAAAGACCTACTCCTTGCTCAGTGAACTGGACACAACACCCCCTATTCACCGCACAAGAATATACGTGACTAGTAAGAATCTTAAAACCTATGTATTGATACGTGTCTGGAAGTGAGTCAAGTGGGTGTAAAGCCGCTTAAAAACAGCCGTGAAAAGCAGCTAAACCCCATTATAAAAATAAATTACTTTTAAAAACCCGTAAAACAAAGACAGTGAAAGAGAGAGAAATTCTTACAAAATTCGTTCAGGGGCTGTGATGCAACCTGGATTGACCATATCTAGACCCACACCTGGATGAGACATAAGGGTGGACACTCTTGGGGCTGAGAGGTTGGGTGAGGTTGGGTGAGCAAACGCAGACCCTTTAAAGTAATACTGTGTGGTACCCATCCCATGGGTCCCAAATCTCCAGTTTCAAGGGCGTCTTCCTGCATCGAAAACATGCATGAGAAACCCAGAAGATGGTACACCATGTGATTTTGAAAGGTTTCCGAAACGCACCCCATTTCTCATCTCCTTGTGCTAGGGTTCGCCTTTCCAGCTACTTTACTAGCAATCTCCCTACTTGGAGAATCAGCACATTTAAGCTCCTGTTCCCTACAGGTTGCAATTTGTCCTGAGGATGAACGGGAAGAGGGGCAACCAATGAGAGACTAGATCTAGGTGTTGGGACAGGCACAGGTCACTCTATTTTCCCATCAGGAAGAAGAATTAACCACAGGCTCAGTCTGCCGTCAGGAACCAGAATAGGGCCTGAGGCAATCCCGCGCTTTTGCGGCCAGCTCCCAAAAAAGCGAGTTGAAAAATGGAGCTCAGGGACACTGCAATTCACAAACCCGCAGAGTTATAAAAGATAACTGTCATCGAGAGATATATTGAGGGAAGGCTACGAAGAGGATTTGAAAGCAAGGCAGAATTGCAGGAAACAGATTTCAGGAGGTAGATTCGAATCGCCTTTAAAGCACATGAAAAGCGGAAAAACGTCGACAATGATGCCCTTGGCCAAAAAGGGCGTATGCGTTTTTTCCTGAATATATTCAGGAAAAAACGCATACGCCCTTTTTGCCCAACCAAGCAACCTGGAAAGGCAAATCAGCGCTACAAAGAAGTTTCGCTTCCCATCGGTCAAAAGGGTCATGCTGCAAAAAGTGTCAAAACCAGAAATGCAGGACAGGCCATGGAGAAATGGCAGCCTTGCTACGCTGATGGGCGGGATGTAAATTGCCAACAGCCACACTGGAGAAGTGTACGGTGTGTCCTGAAACATCGAAAAAACACAGCTTAGGGAGCATAGGGCACGTCCACTCATGGGCGTATAAATTGGGAAAACTAAAAATCAGCAAGACACAGGCACCCCAAAGTTTAGGGCTGCTCTGTTGACAAGAACCTCCACTTCATGACACCTTAAATATCCCAGGAAAGAGAAAAATGGATAAAGAAGTTGTGGTCCTTATGTACAAAGGAATATCACTCAGACATGAAATCAATGTCATAAGGCTAGTAGAAGCAAGATGAGTGGATTTAGGTATGACGATTTTAAGTGAAATAAGTCACACAGAAAAAGACACTTATCATAAGCTATCACTTATAGAGGGAATGTAAAAACCGCTACACTTGAACTGAATTACAAAACAGAACAGAGTCACACGTTTAGAAAACACACTATGGCTGCTTAACGGGAAAGGTGAGGTGGGGTGATGCATAAAACAAGGGTTTCAAATTCGCTCAGATACCGTTCCATACACCCAATATGTAATAGAAAAGACCTACTCCTTGCTCAGTGAACTGGACACAACACCCCCTATTCACCGCACAAGAATATACGTGACTAGTAAGAATCTTAAAACCTATGTATTGATACGTGTCTGGAAGTGAGTCAAGTGGGTGTAAAGCCGCTTAAACACAGCCGTGAAAAGCAGCTAAACCCCATTATAAAAATAAATTACTTTTAAAAACCCGTAAAACAAAGACAGTGAAAGAGAGAGAAATTCTTACAAAATTCGTTCAGGGGCTGTGATGCAACCTGGATTGACCATATCTAGACCCACAGCTGGATGAGACATAAGGGTGGACACTCTTGGGGCTGAGAGGTTTGGTGAGGTTGGGTGAGCAAACGCAGACCCTTTAAAGTAATACTGCGTGGTACCCATCCCATGGGTCCCAAATCTCCAGGTTCAAGGGCATCTTCCTACATCGAAAACATGCATGAGAAACCCAGAAGATGGTACACCGTGTGATTTTGAAAGGTTTCCAAAATGAACCACATTTCTCATCTCCTTGTGCTGGGGTTCGCCTTTCCAGCTACTTTACTAGCAATCTCCCTACTTGGAGAATCAGCACCTTTAAGCTCCTGTTCCGTACAGGTTGCAATTTGTCCTGAGGATGTACGGGAAGACGGGCAACCAATGAGAGACTAGATCTAGGTGTTGGGACAGGCACAGGTCACTCTATTTTCCCATCAGGAAGAAGAATTAAACACAGGTTCAGCCTGCCGCCGGGAACCAGAATAGGGCCTGAGGCAATCCCGTGCTTTAGCGGCCAGCTCCCAAAAAAGACAGTTGAAAAATGGAGCTCAGGGGCACTGCCATTGACAAACCCGCAGAGTTATAAATGGTAACTCTCGTCCACAAATATATTGAGGGAAGGCAACGAAGAGGATTTGAAAGCAAGGCAGAATTGCAGGAAACATGTTTCAGGAGGTAGATTCGAATCGCCTTTAAAGCACATGAAAAGTGGCAAAACGTCGACAGTGATGCCCTTGGCCAAAAAGGGCGTATGCGTTTTTTCCTGAATATATTCAGGAAAAAACGGATACGCCCTTTTTGGCCAACCAAGCAACCTGGAAAGGCAAATCAGCGCTACAAAGAAGTCTCGCTTCCCATCGGTCAAAAGGGCCATGCTGCAAAAAGTGTCAAAACCAGAAATGCAGGACAGGCCATGGAGAAATGGCATCCTTGCTACGCTGATGGGCGGGATGTAAATTGCCTACAGCCACTCTGGAGAAGTGTACGGTGTGTCCTGAAACATCGAAAAAACAGCTTAGGGAGCATAGGGAACGTGCACTCATGGGCGTATAAATTGAGAAAACTAAAAATCAGCAAGACACAGGCACCCCAATGTTTAGGGCTGCTATGTTGACAAGAACCTCCACTTCATGACACCTTAAATATCCCAGGAAAGAGAAAAATGGATAAAGAAGTTGTGGTCCTTATGTACAAAGGAATATCACTCAGACATGAAATCAATGTCATAAGGCTAGTAGAAGCAAGATGAGTGGATTTAGTTATGACGATTCTAAGTGAACTAAGTCACACAGAAAAAGACACTTATCATAAGCTATCACTCATAGAGGGAATGTAAAAACCGCTACACTTGAACTGAATTACAAAGGGAACAGATTCACACGTTTAGAAAACACACTATGGCTGCTTAACGGGAAAGGTGAGGTGGGGTGATGCATAAAACAAGGGTTTTAAATTAGCTCAGATACCATTCCATACACCCAATATGTAATAGACAAGACCTACTCCTTGCTCAGTGAACTGGACTCAACACCCCCTATTCACCGCACAAGAATATATCTGACTAGTGAGAATCTTATAACCTATGTATTGATATCTCTCTGGAAGTGAGTCAAGTGGGTGTAAGCCGCATAAACACAGCCGTGAAAAGCAGCTAAACCCCATTATAAAAATAAATTACTTGTAACAACCCGTAAAACAAAGACAGTGAAAGAGAGAGAAATTCTTCCACAATTCGTTCAGGGGCTGTGATGCAACCTGGATTGAACATATCAAGACCCACAGTTGGATGAGATCTAAGGGTGGACACTCTTGGGGCTGAAAGGTTTGGTGAGTTTGGGTGAGGAAACACAGACCGTTTAAATTAATACTGCGTGGTACCCATCCCATGGTTCCCAAATCTCCAGTTTTAAGGGCATCTTCATGCATCGAAAACATGCATGAGAATCCCAGAAGATGGTACACCGTGTGATCGGGAAAGGTTTCTAAAACGCACTTCATTTCTCATCTCCTTGTGCTCGGGTTCGCCTTTCCAGCTACTTTACTAGATATCTCCCTTCTTGGAGAATCAGCACCTTTAACCTCCTGTTCTGTACAGGTTGCAATTTGTCCTGAGGATGAACGGGAAGAGGGGCAACCAATGAGAGACTAGATGTAGGTGTTGGGACAGGCACAGGTCACTCTATTTTCCCATCAGGAAGAAGAATTAACCACAGGCTCAGCCTGCCGCCAGGAACCAGAATAGTGCCTGAGGCAATCCCGCGCTTCTGTGGCCACCTCCCAAAAAAGCCAGTTGAAAAATGGAGCTCATGAGCACTGAAATTCACAAACCTGCAGAGTTATAAATGATAACTCTCGTCCACAAATATATTGAGGGAAGGCAACGAAGAGTATTTGAAAGCAAGGCAGAATTGCAGGAAACAGGTTTCAGGAGGTAGATTCGAATCGGCTTTAAAGCACATGAAAAGCGGCAAAACGTCGACAATGATGCCCTTGGCCAAAAAGGGCGTATGCGTTTTTTCCTGAATATATTCAGGAAAAAACGCATACGCCCTTTTTGGCCAACCATGCAACCTGGAAAGGCAAATCAGCACTACAATGAAGTCTCGCTTCCCATCGGTCAAAAGGGACATGCTGCAAAAAGTGTAAAAACCAGAAATGCAGGACAGGCCATGGAGAAATGGCAGCCTTGCTACGCTGATGGGCGGGATGTAAATTGCCAACAGCCACACTGGAGAAGTGTACGGTGTGTCCTGAAACATCGAAAAAAAACAGCTTAGGGAGCATAGGGCACGTCCACTCATGGGCGTATAAATTGGGAAAACTAAAAATCAGCAAGACACAGGCACCCCAAAGTTTAGGGCTGCTCTGTTGACAAGAACCTCCACTTCATGACACCTTAAATATCCCAGGAAAGAGAAAAATGGATAAAGAAGTTGTGGTCCTTATGTACAATGGAATATCACTCAGACATGAAATCAATGTCATAAGGCAAGTAGAAGCAAGATGAGTGGATTTAGGAACGATGAATCTAAGTGAAATAAGTCACACAGAAAAAGACACTTATCATAAGCTATCACTTATAGAGGGAATGTAAAAACCGCTACACTTGAACTGAATTACAAAACAGAACATAGTCACACGTTTAGAAAACACACTATGGCTGCTTAACGGGAAAGGTGAGGTGGGGTGATGCATAAAACAAGGGTTTCAAATTCGCTCAGATACCGTTCCATACACCCAATATGTAATAGACAAGACCTACTCCTTGCTCAGTGAACTGGACTCAACACCCCCTATTCACCGCACAAGAATATATGTGACTAGTAAGAATTGTAAAACCTATGTATTGATATCTCTCTGGAAGTGAGTCAAGTGGGTGTAAAGCCGCATAAACACAACCGTGAAAAGCAGCTAAACCCCATTAAAAAAATAAATTACTTTTAAAAACCCGTAAAACAAAGACAGTGAAAGAGAGAGAAATTCTTACAAAATTCGTTCAGAGGCTGTGATGCAACCTGGATTGACCATATCTAGACCCACAGCTGGATGAGACATAAGGGTGGACACTCTTGGGGCTGAGAGGTTTGGTGAGGTTGGGTGAGCAAACGCAGAACCTTTAAAGTAATACTGCGTGGTACCCATTCCATGGGTCCCAAATCTCCAGGTTCAAGGGCATCTTCCTACATCGAAAACATGCATGAGAAACCCAGAAGATGGTATACCGTGTGATTTTGAAAGGTTTCTAAAACGCAGCTCATTTCTCATCTCCTTGTGCTCGGGTTCGCCTTTCCAGCTAATTTACTAGCAATCTCCCTACTTGGAGAATCAGCACCTTTAAGCTCCTGTTCCCTACAGGTTGCAATTTGTCCTGAGGATGAACGGGAAGAGGGGCAACCAATGAGAGACTAGATCTAGGTGTTGGGACAGGCACAGCTCACTCTATTTTCCCATCAGGAAGAAGAATTAAACACAGGCTCAGCCTGCCGCAGGGAACCAGAATAGGGCCTGAGGCAATCCCGTGCTTTTGCGGCCAGCTCCCAAAAAAGACAGTTGAAAAATGGAGCTCAGGGGCACTGCAATTTACAAACCTGCTGAGTTATAAATGATAACTCTCGTCCACAAATATATTGAGGGAAGGCAACGAAGAGGATTTGAAAGCAAGGCAGAATTGCAGGAAACAGGTTTCAGGAGGTAGATTCGAATCGCCTTTAAAGCACATGAAAAGTGGCAAAACGTCGACAGTGATGCCCTTGGCCAAAAAGGGCGTATGCGTTTTTTCCTGAATATATTCAGGAAAAAACGCATACGCCCTTTTTGGCCAACCAAGCAACCTGGAAAGGCAAATCAGCGCTACAAAGAAGTCTCGCTTCCCATCGGTCAAAAGGGCCATGCTGCAAAAAGTGTCAAAACCAGAAATGCAGGACAGGCCATGGAGAAATGGCAGCCTTGCTACGCTGATGGGCGGGATGTAAATTGCCAACAGCCACTCTGGAGAAGTGTACGGTGTGTCCTGAAACATCGAAAAAACACAGCTTAGGGAGCATAGGGCACGTCCACTCATGGGCGTATAAATTGGGACAACTAAAAATCAGCAAGACACAGGCACCCCAATGTTTAGGGCTGCTTTGTTGACAAGAACCTCCACTTCATGACACCTTAAATATCCCAGGAAAGAGAAAAATGGATAAAGAAGTTGTGGTCCTTATGTACAAAGGAATATCACTCAGACATGATATCAATGTCATAAGGCTAGTAGAAGCAAGATGAGTGGATTTAGGTAAGACGATTCTAAGTGAAATAAGTCACACAGAAAAAGACACTTATCATAAGCTCTCACTTATAGAGGAAATGTAAAAACCGCTACACTTGAACTGAATTACAAAACAGAACAGAGTCACACGTTTAGAAAACACACTATGGCTGCTTAACGGGAAAGGTGAGGTGGGGTGATGCATAAAACAAGGGTTTCAAATTCGCTCAGATACCGTTCCATACACCCAATATGTAATAGACAAGACCTACTCCTTGCTCAGTGAACTGGACTCAACACCCCCTCTTCACCGCACAAGAATATATCTGACTAGTAAGAATCGTAAAACCTATGTATTGATATCTGTCTGGAAGTGAGTCAAGTGGGTGTAAAGCCGCATAAACACAGCCGTGAAAGGCAGCTAAACCCCATTATAAAAATAAATTACTTTTAAAAAGCCATAAACAAAGACAGTGAAAGAGAGAGAAATTCTTACACATTTCGTTCAGGGGCTCTGATGCAACCTGGATTGACCATATCTAGACCCACAGCTGGATGACACATAAGGCTGGACACTCTTGGTGCTTACAGGTTGGGTGAGGTTGGGTGAGCAAACGCAGACCCTTTAAAGTAATACTGTGTGGTACCCATCCCATGGGACCCAAATCTCCAGGTTCAAGGGCATCTTCCTACATCGAAAACATGCATGAGAAAACCAGAAGATGGTACACCGTGTGATTTTGAAAGGTTTCTAAAACGCACCCAATTTCTCATCTCCTTGTGCTCGGGTTCGCCTTTCCAGCTACTTTACTAGCAATCTCCCTACTTGGAGAATCAGCACCTTTAACCTCCTGTTCCCTACAGGTTGCAATTTGTCCTGAGGATGAACGGGAAGAGGGGCAACCAATGAGAGACTAGATCTAGGTGTTGGGACAGGCACAGGTCACTCTATTTTCCCATCAGGAAGAAGAATTAACCACAGGCTCAGCCTGACGCCGGGAACCAGAATAGGGCCTGAGGCAATCCCGTGCTTTTGCGGCCAGCTCCCAAAAAAGACAGTTGAAAAATGGAGCTCAGGGGCACTGCAATTCACAAACCTGCTGAGTTATAAATGATAACTCTCGTTCACAAATATATTGAGGGAAGGCAACGAAGAGGATTTGAAAGCAAGGCAGAATTGCAGGAAACAGGTTTCAGGAGGTAGATTCGAATCGCCTTTAAAGCACATGAAAAGTGGCAAAACGTCGATAGTGATGCCCTTGGCCAAAGAGGGCGTATGCGTTTTTTCCTGAATATATTCAGGAAAAAACGCATACGCCCTCTTTGGCCAACCAAGCAACCTGGAAAGGCAAATAAGCGCTACAAAGAAGTTTCGCTTCCCATCGGTCAAAAGGGTCATGCTGCAAAAAGTGTCAAAACCAGAAATGCAGGACAGGCCATGGAGAAATGGCAGCCTTGCTACGCTGATGGGCGGGATGTAAATTGCCAACAGCCACTCTGGGAAGTGTAAGGTGTGTCTTGAAACATCGAAAAAACACAGCTTAGGGAGCATAGGGCATGTCCACTCATGGGCGTATAAATTGGGAAAACTAAAAATCAGCAAGACACAGGCACCCCAATGTTTAGGGCTGCTATGTTGACAAGAACCTCCACTTCATGACACCTTAAATATCCCAGGAAAGAGAAAAATGGATAAAGAAGTTGTGGTCCTTATGTACAAAGGATTATCACTCAGACATGAAATCAATGTCATAAGGCTAGTAGAAGCAAGATGAGTGGATTTAGGTATGACGATTCTAAGTGAAATAAGTCACACAGAAAAAGACACTTATCATAAGCTATCACTTATAGAGGGAATGTAAAAACCTTTACACTTGAACTGAATTACAAAACAGAACAGAGTCACACGTTTAGAAAACACACTATGGCTGCTTATCGGGAAACGTGAGGTGGGGTGATGCATAAAACAAGGGTTTCAAATTCGCTCAGATACCGTTCCATACACCCAATATGTAATAGACAAGGCCTACTCCTTGCTCAGTGAACTGGACTCAACACCCCCTATTCACCGCACAAGAATATATCTGACTAGTAAGAATCGTAAAACCTATGTATTGATATATCTCTGGAAGTGAGCCAAGTGGGTGTAAAGCCGCATAAACACAGCCGTGAAAAGCAGCTAAACCCCATTATGAAAATAAATTACTTTTAAAAACCCGTAAAACAAAGACAGTGAAAGAGAGAGAAATTCTTACAAAATTCGTTCAGGGGCTGTGATGCAACCTGGATTGACCATATCTAGACCCACACCTGGATGAGACATAAGGGTGGACACTCTTGGGGCTGAGAGGTTGGGTGAGGTTGGGTGAGCAAACTCAGACCCTTTAAAGTAATACTGCGTGGTACCCATCCCATGGGTCCCAAATCTCCAGGTTCAAGGGCATCTTCCTACATCGAAAACATGCATGAGAAACCCAGAAGATGGTACACCGTGTGATTTTGAAAGGTTTCTAAAACGCACCTCATTTCTCATCTCCTTGTGCTCGGGTTCGCCATTCCAGCTACTTTACTAGAAATCTCCCTACTTGGAGAATCAGCACCTTTAACCTCCTGTTCCCTACAGGTTGCAATTTGTCCTGAGGATGAACGGGAAGAGGGGCAACCAATGAGAGACTAGATCTAGGTGTTGGGACAGGCACAGGTCACTCTATTTTCCCATCAGGAAGAAGAATTAACCACAGGCTCAGCCTGCCGCCAGGAACCAGAATAGGGCCTGAGGCAATCCCGCGCTTTTGCGGCCAGCTCCCAAAAAAGCGAGTTGAAAAATGGAGCTCAGGGACACTGCAATTCACAAACCAGCAGAGTTATAAATGATAACTGTCATCCACAGATATATTGAGGGAAGGCAACGAAGAGGATTTGAAAGCAAGGCAGAATTTCAGGAAACAGGTTTCAGGAGGTAGATTCGAATCGCCTTTAAAGCACATGAAAAGCGGCAAAACGTCGACAATGATGCCCTTGGCCAAAAAGGGCGTATGCGTTTTTTCCTGAATATATTCAGGAAAAAACGCATACGCCCTTTTTGGCCAACCAAGCAACCTGGAAAGGCAAATCAGCGCTACAAAGAAGTTTCGCTTCCCATCGGTCAAAAGGGTCATGCTGAAAAAAGTGTCAAAACCAGAAATGCAGGACAGGCCATGGAGAAATGGCAGCCTTGCTACGCTGATGGGCGGGATGTAAATTGCCAACAGCCACTCTGGAGAAGTGTACGGTGTGTCCTGAAACATCGAAAAAACACAGCTTAGGGAGCATAGGGCACGTCCACTCTTGGGCGTATAAATTGGGAAAACTAAAAATCAGCAAGACACAGGCACCCCAAAGTTTAGGGCTGCTCTGTTGACAAGAACCTCCACTTCATGACACCTTAAATATCCTAGGAAAGAGAAAAATGGATAAAGAAGTTGTGGTCCTTATGTACAATGGAATATCACTCAGACATGGAATCAATGTCATAAGGCTAGTAGAAGCAAGATGAGTGGATTTAGGTATGACGATTCTAAGTGAAATAAGTCACACAGAAAAATACACTTATCATAAGCTATCACTTATAGGGGGAATGTAAAAACCGCTACACTTGGACTGAATTACAAAACAGAACAGAGTCACACGTTTAGAAAACAAACTATAGCTGCTTAACGGGAAAGGTGAGGTGGGGTGATGCATAAAACAAGGGTTTCAAATTCGCTCAGATACCGTTCCATACACCCAATATGTAATAGACAAGACCTACACCTTGCTCAGTGAACTGGACTCAACACCCCCTATTCACCGCACAAGAATATATGTGACTAGTAAGAATCTTAAAACCTATGTATTGATATCTCTCTGGAAGTGAGTCAAGTGGGTGTAAAGCCGCATAAACACAGCCGTGAAAAGCAGCTAAACCCCATTATAAAAATAAATTACTTTTAAAAACCCGTAAAACAAAGACAGTGAAAGAGAGAGAAATTCTTACAAAATTCGTTCAGGGGCTGTGATGCAACCTGGATTGACCATATCTAGACCCACACCTGGATGAGACATAAGGGTGGACACTCTTGGGGCTTAGAGGTTGGGTGAGGTTGGGTGAGCAAACGCAGACCCTTTAAAGTAATACTGTGTGGTACCCATCCCATGGTTCCCAAATCTCCAGGTTCAAGGGCATCTTCCTACATCGAAAACATGCATGAGAAACCCAGAAGATGGTACACCGTGTGATTTTGAAAGGTTTCTAAAACGCACCCAATTTCTCATCTCCTTGTGCTCGGGTTCGCCTTTCCAGCTACTTTACTAGCAATCTCCCTACTTGGAGAATCAGCACCTTTAAGCTCCTGTTCCCTACAGGTTGCAATTTGTCCTGAGGATGAACGGGAAGAGGGGCAACCAATGAGAGACTAGATCTAGGTGTTGGGACAGGCACAGGTCACTCTATTTTCCCATCAGGAAGAAGAATTAAACACAGGTTCAGCCTGCCGCCGGGAACCAGAATAGGGCCTGAGGCAATCCCGTGCTTTTGCGGCCAGCTCCCAAAAAAGACAGTTGAAAAATGGAGCTCAGGGGCACTGCAATTCACAAACCTGCTGAGTTATAAATGATAACTCTCGTCCACAAATATATTGAGGGAAGGCAACGAAGAGGATTTGAAAGCAAGGCAGAATTGCAGGAAACAGGTTTCAGGAGGTAGATTCGAATCGCCTTTAAAGCACATGAAAAGTGGCAAAACGTCGACAGTGATGCCCTTGGCCAAAGAGGGCGTATGCGTTTTTTCCTGAATATATTCAGGAAAAAACGCATACGCCCTCTTTGGCCAACCAAGCAACCTGGAAAGGCAAATCAGCGCTACAAAGAAGTCTCGCTTCCTATCAGTGAAAAGGGCCATGCTGCAAAAAGTGTCAAAACCAGAAATGCAGGACAGGCCATGGAGAAATGGCAGCCTTGCTACGCTGATGGGCGGGATGTAAATTGCCAACAGCCACTCTGGGAAGTGTACGGTGTGTCCTGAAACATCGAAAAAACACAGCTTAGGGAGCATAGGGCACGTCCACTCATGGGCGTATAAATTGGGAAAACTAAAAATCAGCAAGACACAGGCACCCCAATGTTTAGGGCTGCTATGTTGACAAGAACCTCCACTTCATGACACCTTAAATATCCCAGGAAAGAGAAAAATGGATAAAGAACTTGTGGTCCTTATGTACAAAGGAATATCACTCAGACATGAAATCAATGTCATAAGGCTAGTAGAAGCAAGATGAGTGGATTTAGGTATGACGATTCTAAGTGAAATAAGTCACACAGAAAAAGACACTTATCATAAGCTATCACTTATAGAGGGAATGTAAAAACCGTTACACTTGAACTGAATTACAAAACAGAACAGAGTCACACGTTTAGAAAACACACTATGGCTGCTTAACGGGAAAGGTGAGGTGGGGTGATGCATAAAACAAGGGTTTCAAATTCGCTCAGATACCGTTCCATACACCCAATATGTAATAGACAAGACCTACTCCTTGCTCAGTGAACTGGACTCAACACCCCCTATTCACCGCACAAGAATATATCTGACTAGTAAGAATCGTAAAACCTATGTATTGATATCTGTCTGGAAGTGAGTCAAGTGGGTGTAAAGCCGCATAAACACAGCCGTGAAAAGCAGCTAAACCCCATTATAAAAATAAATTACATTTAGAAACCCATAAAACAAAGACAGTGAAAGAGAGAGAAATTCTTACAAAATTCGTTCAGAGGCTGTGATGCAACCTGGGTTGACCATATCTAGACCCACAGCTGGATGAGACATAAGGGTGGACACTCTTGGGGCTGAAAGGTTGGGTGAGGTTGGGTGAGCAAACGCAGAACCTTTAAAGTAATACTGCCTGGTACCCATCCCATGGGTCCCAAAACTCCAGGTTCAAAGGCATCTTCCTACATCGAAAACATGCATGAGAAACCCAGAAGATGGTACACCGTGTGATTTTGAAAGGTTTCTAAAACGCACCTCATTTCTCATCTCCTTGTGCTCGGTTTCGCCATTCCAGCTACTTTACTAGCAATCTCCCTACTTGGAGAATCAGCACCTTTAACCTCCTGTTCCCTACAGGTTGCAATTTGTCCTGAGGACGAACGGGAAGAGGGGCAACCAATGAGAGACTAGATCTAGGTGTTGGGACAGGCACAGGTCACTCTATTTTCCCAACAGGAAGAAGAATTAACCACAGGCTCAGCCTGCCGCCCAGAAGCAGAATAGGGCCTGAGGCAATCCCGCGCTTTTGCGGCCAGCTCCCAAAAAAGACAGTTGAAAAATGGAGCTCAGGGAAACTGCAATTCAGAAACCCGCAGAGTTATAAATGATAACTCTCATCCACAGATATATTGAGGGAAGGCAACGAAGAGGATTTGAAAGCAAGGCAGAATTGCAGGAAACAGATTTCAGGAGGTAGATACGAATCGCCTTTAAAGCACATGAAAAGCGGCAAAACGTCGACAATGATGCCCTTGGCCAAAAAGGGCGTATGCGTTTTTTCCTGAATATATTCAGGAAAAAACGCATACGCCCTTTTTGGCCAACCAAGCAACCTGGAAAGGCAAATCAGCGCTACAAAGAAGTCTCGCTTCCCTTCGGACAAAAGGGCCATGCTGCAAAAAGTGTCAAAACCAGAAATGCAGGACAGGCCATGGAGAAATGGCAGCCTTGCTACACTGATGGGCGGGATGTAAATTGCCAACAGCCACTCTGGAGAAGTATACGTTGTGTCCTGAAACATCGAAAAAAAACAGCTTAGGGAGCATAGGGCACGTCCACTCATGGGCGTATAAATTGGAAAAACTAAAAATCAGCAAGACACAGGCACCGGAAAGTTTAGGGCTGCTCTGTTGACAAGAACCTCCACTTCATGACACCTTAAATATCCCAGGAAAGAGAAAAATGGATAAAGAAGTTGTGGTCCTTATGTACAATGGAATATCACTCAGACATGAAATCAATGTCATAAGGCTAGTAGAAGCAAGATGAGTGGAGTTAGGTACGACGATTCTAAGTGAAATAAGTCACACAGAAAAAGACACTTATCATAAGCTATCACTTATAGAGGGAATGTAAAAACCGCTACACTTGAACTGAATTACAAAACAGAACAGAGTCACACGTTTAGAAAACACACTATGGCTGCTTAACGGGAATGGTGAGTTGGGGTGATGCATAAAACAAGGGTTTCAAATTCGCTCAGATACCGTTCCATACACCCAATATGTAATAGACAAGACCTACTCCTTGCTCAGTGAACTGGACTCAACAACCCCTATTCCGCGCACAAGAATATATGTGACTAGTAAGAATCTTAAAACCTATGTATTGATATCTGTCTGGAAGTGAGTCAAGTGGGTGTAAAGCCGCATAAACACAACGATGAAAAGCAGCTAAACCCCATTATAAAAATAAATTACTTTTAAAAACCCGTAAAACAAAGACAGTGAAAGAGAGAGAAATTCTTACAAAATTCGTTCAGAGGCTGTGATGCAACCTGGATTGACCATATCTAGACCCACAGCTGGATGAGATATAAGGGTGGACACTCTTGGGGCTGAGAGGTTGGGTGAGGTTGGGTGAGCAAACGCAGACCCTTTAAAGTAATACTGCGTGGTACCCATCCCATGGGTCCCAAATCTCCAGTTCAAGGGCATCTTCCTACATCGAAAACATGCATGAGAAACCCAGAAGATGGTACACCGTGTGATATTGAAAGGTTTCTAAAACGCACCTCATTTCTCATCTCCTTGTGCTCGGTTTCGCCATTCCAGCTACTTTACTAGCAATCTCCCTACTTGGAGAATCAGCACCTTTAACCTCCTGTTCCCTACAGGTTGCAATTTGTCCTGAGGATGAACGGGAAGAGGGGCAACCAATGAGAGACTAGATCTAGGTGTTGGGACAGGCACAGGTCACTCTATTTTCCCAACAGGAAGAAGAATTAACCACAGGCTCAGCCTGCCGCCCAGAAGCAGAATAGGACCTGAGGCAATCCCGCACTTTTGCGGCCAGCTCCCAAAAAAGACAGTTGAAAAATGGAGCTCAGGGAAACTGCAATTCACAAACCCGCAGAGTTATAAATGATAACTCTCATCCACAGATATATTGAGGGAAGGCAACGAAGAGGATTTGAAAGCAAGGCAGAATTGCAGGAAAGAGATTTCAGGAAGTAGATTCGAATCGCCTTTAAAGCACATGAAAAGCGGCAAAACGTCGACAATGATGCCCTTGGCCAAAAAGGGCGTATGCGTTTTTTCCTGAATATATTCAGGAAAAAACGCATACGCCCTTTTTGGCCAACCAAGCAACCTGGAAAGGCAAATCAGCGCTACCAAGAAGTCTCGCTTCCCATCGGTGAAAAGGGCCATGCTGCAAAAAGTGTCAAAACCGGAAATGCAGGACAGGCCATGGAGAAATGGCAGCCTTGCTACACTGATGGGCGGGATGTAAATTGCCAACAGCCACTCTGGAGAAGTGTACGTTGTGTCCTGAAACATCGAAAAAAAACAGCTTAGGGAGCATAGGGCACGTCCACTCATGGGCGTATAAATTGGAAAAAAGTAAAAATCAGCAAGACACAGGTACCCCAAAGTTTAGGGCTGCTCTGTTGACAAGAACCTCCACTTCATGACACCTTAAATATCCCAGGAAAGAGAAAAATGGATAAAGAAGTTGTGGTCCTTATGTACAATGGAATATCACTCAGACATGAAATCAATGTTATAAGGCTAGTAGAAGCAAGATGAGTGGAGTTAGGAACGACGATTCTAAGTGAAATAAGTCACACAGAAAAAGACACTTATCATAAGCTATCACTTATAGAGGGAATGTAAAAACCGCTACACTTGAAATGAATTACAAAAGAGAACAGAGTCACACGTTTAGAAAACACACTATGGCTGCTTAACGGGAAAGGTGAGGTGGGGTGATGCATAAAACAAGGGTTTCAAATTAGCTCAGATACCGTTCCATACACCCAATATGTAATAGACAAGACCTACTCCTTGCTCAGTGAACTGAACTCAACACCCCCTATTCACTGCACAAGAATATATGTGACTAGTAAGAATCTTAAAACCTATGTATTGATATCTCTCTGGAAGTGAGTCAAGTGGGTGTAAAGCCGCATAAACACAGCCGTGAAAAGCAGCTAAACCCCATTATAAAAATAAATTACTTTTAAAAACCCGTAAAACAAAGACAGTGAAAGAGAGAGAAATTCTTACAAAATTCGTTCAGGGGCTGTGATGCAACCTGGATTGACCATATCTAGACCCACACCTGGATGAGACATAAGGGTGGACACTCTTGGGGCTTAGAGGTTGGGTGAGGTTGGGTGAGCAAACGCAGACCCTTTAAAGTAATACTGTGTGGTACCCATCCCATGGTTCCCAAATCTCCAGGTTCAAGGGCATCTTCCTACATCGAAAACATGCATGAGAAACCCAGAAGATGGTACACCGTGTGATTTTGAAAGGTTTCTAAAACGCACCCAATTTCTCATCTCCTTGTGCTCGGGTTCGCCTTTCCAGCTACTTTACTAGCAATCTCCCTACTTGGAGAATCAGCACCTTTAAGCTCCTGTTCCCTACAGGTTGCAATTTGTCCTGAGGATGAACGGGAAGAGGGGCAACCAATGAGAGACTAGATCTAGGTGTTGGGACAGGCACAGGTCACTCTATTTTCCCATCAGGAAGAAGAATTAAACACAGGTTCAGCCTGCCGCCGGGAACCAGAATAGGGCCTGAGGCAATCCCGTGCTTTTGCGGCCAGCTCCCAAAAAAGACAGTTGAAAAATGGAGCTCAGGGGCACTGCAATTCACAAACCTGCTGAGTTATAAATGATAACTCTCGTCCACAAATATATTGAGGGAAGGCAACGAAGAGGATTTGAAAGCAAGGCAGAATTGCAGGAAACAGGTTTCAGGAGGTAGATTCGAATCGCCTTTAAAGCACATGAAAAGTGGCAAAACGTCGACAGTGATGCCCTTGGCCAAAGAGGGCGTATGCATTTTTTCCTGAATATATTCAGGAAAAAACGCATACGCCCTCTTTGGCCAACCAAGCAACCTGGAAAGGCAAATCAGCGCTACAAAGAAGTCTCGCTTCCCATCAGTGAAAAGGGCCATGCTGCAAAAAGTGTCAAAACCAGAAATGCAGGACAGGCCATGGAGAAATGGCAGCCTTGCTACGCTGATGGGCGGGATGTAAATTGCCAACAGCCACTCTGGGAAGTGTACGGTGTGTCCTGAAACATCGAAAAAACTCAGCTTAGGGAGCATAGGGCACGTCCACTCATGGGCGTATAAATTGGGAAAACTAAAAATCAGCAAGACACAGGCACCCCAATGTTTAGGGCTGCTATGTTGACAAGAACCTCCACTTCATGACACCTTAAATATCCCAGGAAAGAGAAAAATGGATAAAGAAGTTGTGGTCCTTATGTACAAAGGAATATCACTCAGACATGAAATCAATGTCATAAGGCTAGTAGAAGCAAGATGAGTGGATTTAGGTATGACGATTCTAAGTGAAATAAGTCACACAGAAAAAGACACTTATCATAAGCTATCACTTATAGAGGGAATGTAAAAACCGTTACACTTGAACTGAATTACAAAACAGAACAGAGTCACACGTTTAGAAAACACACTATGGCTGCTTAACGGGAAAGGTGAGGTGGGGTGATGCATAAAACAAGGGTTTCAAATTCGCTCAGATACCGTTCCATACACCCAATATGTAATAGACAAGACCTACTCCTTGCTCAGTGAACTGGACTCAACACCCCCTATTCACCGCACAAGAATATATCTGACTAGTAAGAATCGTAAAACCTATGTATTGATATCTGTCTGGAAGTGAGTCAAGTGGGTGTAAAGCCGCATAAACACAGCCGTGAAAAGCAGCTAAACCCCATTATAAAAATAAATTACATTTAGAAACCCATAAAACAAAGACAGTGAAAGAGAGAGAAATTCTTACAAAATTCGTTCAGAGGCTGTGATGCAACCTGGGTTGACCATATCTAGACCCACAGCTGGATGAGACATAAGGGTGGACACTCTTGGGGCTGAAAGGTTGGGTGAGGTTGGGTGAGCAAACGCAGAACCTTTAAAGTAATACTGCCTGGTACCCATCCCATGGGTCCCAAAACTCCAGGTTCAAAGGCATCTTCCTACATCGAAAACATGCATGAGAAACCCAGAAGATGGTACACCGTGTGATTTTGAAAGGTTTCTAAAACGCACCTCATTTCTCATCTCCTTGTGCTCGGTTTCGCCATTCCAGCTACTTTACTAGCAATCTCTCTACTTGGAGAATCAGCACCTTTAACCTCCTGTTCCCTACAGGTTGCAATTTGTCCTGAGGACGAACGGGAAGAGGGGCAACCAATGAGAGACTAGATCTAGGTGTTGGGACAGGCACAGGTCACTCTATTTTCCCAACAGGAAGAAGAATTAACCACAGGCTCAGCCTGCCGCCCAGAAGCAGAATAGGGCCTGAGGCAATCCCGCGCTTTTGCGGCCAGCTCCCAAAAAAGACAGTTGAAAAATGGAGCTCAGGGAAACTGCAATTCAGAAACCCGCAGAGTTATAAATGATAACTCTCATCCACAGATATATTGAGGGAAGGCAACGAAGAGGATTTGAAAGCAAGGCAGAATTGCAGGAAACAGATTTCAGGAGGTAGATACGAATCGCCTTTAAAGCACATGAAAAGCGGCAAAACGTCGACAATGATGCCCTTGGCCAAAAAGGGCGTATGCGTTTTTTCCTGAATATATTCAGGAAAAAACGCATACGCCCTTTTTGGCCAACCAAGCAACCTGGAAAGGCAAATCAGCGCTACAAAGAAGTCTCGCTTCCCTTCGGACAAAAGGGCCATGCTGCAAAAAGTGTCAAAACCAGAAATGCAGGACAGGCCATGGAGAAATGGCAGCCTTGCTACACTGATGGGCGGGATGTAAATTGCCAACAGCCACTCTGGAGAAGTATACGTTGTGTCCTGAAACATCGAAAAAAAACAGCTTAGGGAGCATAGGGCACGTCCACTCATGGGCGTATAAATTGGAAAAACTAAAAATCAGCAAGACACAGGCACCGGAAAGTTTAGGGCTGCTCTGTTGACAAGAACCTCCACTTCATGACACCTTAAATATCCCAGGAAAGAGAAAAATGGATAAAGAAGTTGTGGTCCTTATGTACAATGGAATATCACTCAGACATGAAATCAATGTCATAAGGCTAGTAGAAGCAAGATGAGTGGAGTTAGGTACGACGATTCTAAGTGAAATAAGTCACACAGAAAAAGACACTTATCATAAGCTATCACTTATAGAGGGAATGTAAAAACCGCTACACTTGAACTGAATTACAAAACAGAACAGAGTCACACGTTTAGAAAACACACTATGGCTGCTTAACGGGAATGGTGAGTTGGGGTGATGCATAAAACAAGGGTTTCAAATTCGCTCAGATACCGTTCCATACACCCAATATGTAATAGACAAGACCTACTCCTTGCTCAGTGAACTGGACTCAACAACCCCTATTCCGCGCACAAGAATATATGTGACTAGTAAGAATCTTAAAACCTATGTATTGATATCTGTCTGGAAGTGAGTCAAGTGGGTGTAAAGCCGCATAAACACAACGATGAAAAGCAGCTAAACCCCATTATAAAAATAAATTACTTTTAAAAACCCGTAAAACAAAGACAGTGAAAGAGAGAGAAATTCTTACAAAATTCGTTCAGAGGCTGTGATGCAACCTGGATTGACCATATCTAGACCCACAGCTGGATGAGATATAAGGGTGGACACTCTTGGGGCTGAGAGGTTGGGTGAGGTTGGGTGAGCAAACGCAGACCCTTTAAAGTAATACTGCGTGGTACCCATCCCATGGGTCCCAAATCTCCAGTTCAAGGGCATCTTCCTACATCGAAAACATGCATGAGAAACCCAGAAGATGGTACACCGTGTGATATTGAAAGGTTTCTAAAACGCACCTCATTTCTCATCTCCTTGTGCTCGGTTTCGCCATTCCAGCTACTTTACTAGCAATCTCCCTACTTGGAGAATCAGCACCTTTAACCTCCTGTTCCCTACAGGTTGCAATTTGTCCTGAGGATGAACGGGAAGAGGGGCAACCAATGAGAGACTAGATCTAGGTGTTGGGACAGGCACAGGTCACTCTATTTTCCCAACAGGAAGAAGAATTAACCACAGGCTCAGCCTGCCGCCCAGAAGCAGAATAGGACCTGAGGCAATCCCGCACTTTTGCGGCCAGCTCCCAAAAAAGACAGTTGAAAAATGGAGCTCAGGGAAACTGCAATTCACAAACCCGCAGAGTTATAAATGATAACTCTCATCCACAGATATATTGAGGGAAGGCAACGAAGAGGATTTGAAAGCAAGGCAGAATTGCAGGAAAGAGATTTCAGGAAGTAGATTCGAATCGCCTTTAAAGCACATGAAAAGCGGCAAAACGTCGACAATGATGCCCTTGGCCAAAAAGGGCGTATGCGTTTTTTCCTGAATATATTCAGGAAAAAACGCATACGCCCTTTTTGGCCAACCAAGCAACCTGGAAAGGCAAATCAGCGCTACCAAGAAGTCTCGCTTCCCATCGGTGAAAAGGGCCATGCTGCAAAAAGTGTCAAAACCGGAAATGCAGGACAGGCCATGGAGAAATGGCAGCCTTGCTACACTGATGGGCGGGATGTAAATTGCCAACAGCCACTCTGGAGAAGTGTACTTTGTGTCCTGAAACATCGAAAAAAAACAGCTTAGGGAGCATAGGGCACGTCCACTCATGGGCGTATAAATTGGAAAAAAGTAAAAATCAGCAAGACACAGGTACCCCAAAGTTTAGGGCTGCTCTGTTGACAAGAACCTCCACTTCATGACACCTTAAATATCCCAGGAAAGAGAAAAATGGATAAAGAAGTTGTGGTCCTTATGTACAATGGAATATCACTCAGACATGAAATCAATGTTATAAGGCTAGTAGAAGCAAGATGAGTGGAGTTAGGAACGACGATTCTAAGTGAAATAAGTCACACAGAAAAAGACACTTATCATAAGCTATCACTTATAGAGGGAATGTAAAAACCGCTACACTTGAAATGAATTACAAAAGAGAACAGAGTCACACGTTTAGAAAACACACTATGGCTGCTTAACGGGAAAGGTGAGGTGGGGTGATGCATAAAACAAGGGTTTCAAATTAGCTCAGATACCGTTCCATACACCCAATATGTAATAGACAAGACCTACTCCTTGCTCAGTGAACTGAACTCAACACCCCCTATTCACTGCACAAGAATATATGTGACTAGTAAGAATCTTAAAACCTATGTATTGATATCTCTCTGGAAGTGAGTCAAGTGGGTGTAAAGCCGCATAAACACAGCCGTGAAAAGCAGCTAAACCCCATTATAAAAATAAATTACTTTTAAAAACCCGTAAAACAAAGACAGTGAAAGAGAGAGAAATTCTTACAAAATTCGTTCAGGGGCTGTGATGCAACCTGGATTGACCATATCTAGACCCACACCTGGATGAGACATAAGGGTGGACACTCTTGGGGCTTAGAGGTTGGGTGAGGTTGGGTGAGCAAACGCAGACCCTTTAAAGTAATACTGTGTGGTACCCATCCCATGGTTCCCAAATCTCCAGGTTCAAGGGCATCTTCCTACATCGAAAACATGCATGAGAAACCCAGAAGATGGTACACCGTGTGATTTTGAAAGGTTTCTAAAACGCACCCAATTTCTCATCTCCTTGTGCTCGGGTTCGCCTTTCCAGCTACTTTACTAGCAATCTCCCTACTTGGAGAATCAGCACCTTTAAGCTCCTGTTCCCTACAGGTTGCAATTTGTCCTGAGGATGAACGGGAAGAGGGGCAACCAATGAGAGACTAGATCTAGGTGTTGGGACAGGCACAGGTCACTCTATTTTCCCATCAGGAAGAAGAATTAAACACAGGTTCAGCCTGCCGCCGGGAACCAGAATAGGGCCTGAGGCAATCCCGTGCTTTTGCGGCCAGCTCCCAAAAAAGACAGTTGAAAAATGGAGCTCAGGGGCACTGCAATTCACAAACCTGCTGAGTTATAAATGATAACTCTCGTCCACAAATATATTGAGGGAAGGCAACGAAGAGGATTTGAAAGCAAGGCAGAATTGCAGGAAACAGGTTTCAGGAGGTAGATTCGAATCGCCTTTAAAGCACATGAAAAGTGGCAAAACGTCGACAGTGATGCCCTTGGCCAAAGAGGGCGTATGCGTTTTTTCCTGAATATATTCAGGAAAAAACGCATACGCCCTCTTTGGCCAACCAAGCAACCTGGAAAGGCAAATCAGCGCTACAAAGAAGTCTCGCTTCCTATCAGTGAAAAGGGCCATGCTGCAAAAAGTGTCAAAACCAGAAATGCAGGACAGGCCATGGAGAAATGGCAGCCTTGCTACGCTGATGGGCGGGATGTAAATTGCCAACAGCCACTCTGGGAAGTGTACGGTGTGTCCTGAAACATCGAAAAAACACAGCTTAGGGAGCATAGGGCACGTCCACTCATGGGCGTATAAATTGGGAAAACTAAAAATCAGCAAGACACAGGCACCCCAATGTTTAGGGCTGCTATGTTGACAAGAACCTCCACTTCATGACACCTTAAATATCCCAGGAAAGAGAAAAATGGATAAAGAACTTGTGGTCCTTATGTACAAAGGAATATCACTCAGACATGAAATCAATGTCATAAGGCTAGTAGAAGCAAGATGAGTGGATTTAGGTATGACGATTCTAAGTGAAATAAGTCACACAGAAAAAGACACTTATCATAAGCTATCACTTATAGAGGGAATGTAAAAACCGTTACACTTGAACTGAATTACAAAACAGAACAGAGTCACACGTTTAGAAAACACACTATGGCTGCTTAACGGGAAAGGTGAGGTGGGGTGATGCATAAAACAAGGGTTTCAAATTCGCTCAGATACCGTTCCATACACCCAATATGTAATAGACAAGACCTACTCCTTGCTCAGTGAACTGGACTCAACACCCCCTATTCACCGCACAAGAATATATCTGACTAGTAAGAATCGTAAAACCTATGTATTGATATCTGTCTGGAAGTGAGTCAAGTGGGTGTAAAGCCGCATAAACACAGCCGTGAAAAGCAGCTAAACCCCATTATAAAAATAAATTACATTTAGAAACCCATAAAACAAAGACAGTGAAAGAGAGAGAAATTCTTACAAAATTCGTTCAGAGGCTGTGATGCAACCTGGGTTGACCATATCTAGACCCACAGCTGGATGAGACATAAGGGTGGACACTCTTGGGGCTGAAAGGTTGGGTGAGGTTGGGTGAGCAAACGCAGAACCTTTAAAGTAATACTGCCTGGTACCCATCCCATGGGTCCCA